>NW_007726691.1:111969-242518 GCF_000696425.1 Galeopterus variegatus | reverse complement strand
ACGGGAGCACTGCCGCGCTTCCCAAGCGGCGCACTATCCAGTGCGCCACCGGGCCGGCCCACCCTTACTGTATTTTCTAACAGAAACCATCCCTCCACCCAAACCCCAATGCTTTCAGAGCCTAGAAGGAAGTTTATAATTTTCTCAATCTCCCTGAATATCGAAATATCAGTATACATATAAAAAGATGATCATCTTCAGGGAAAATGTAAATTAAAAACACAATGAAAGAAATACAGAGAGATAGAAAGAAGGAATATATACGGTACTCACAAAAAAATGAAGCATTTCAACAATGAGAATGAATTATGACTGCTCACAAAAATAGATAAATATCACAAAAAATTCATGAGAAAGAGGTTTAACAAAAAATTTAAAAAAAGAGCACACACTGCATTACTCCATTTATACAAAGAACAAAAGCAGTCAAAAGTTAAACACAGACTTACCCTATGACCTGCAATCATGCTTGTAGGTATTTACCCGAGTGATTTAAAAACTTATATCCACACAAAAACCCACCCATGGACACTTTCAGCAGCTTTACTCTTAATTGCTAAAAACTGGAAGCAACCAGATAGATGTCCTTTAATGGGGGAATGGAAAAACAAACTATGATTCACACATACAATGGAATACTATTCAACAATTAAAAAAGAATAAACTATTAATTCACACAACATGGATAAATCTTAAATGTATTTTACTACATGAAACAAAGCCAGATGCAAAATCCAAAGATTGTATCATTCCATTCATATGACACTCTGGAAAATGTAAAAGTATTGAGACAGAAAACAGATTCATAGTTGCTTTCCCTGCTAGGGGAGTAAGTGGCTAACTACAAAGGGGATGCACAGGGGAACTTTTGTGGTGCAGAATCTGCTTTACATGATATTAGGGTGGTGGATACATCACTCCATGCATGTCTAAACATGCATATCTGCATGTTACGAAGAGTGAACTTCAATGAATGCTAACCAAACAACAACTGAAAACCATCAATCGGAATGTCAGAAGATCCCAAGATGAATTGTGGGTTGTGACAAATGAATCTAACTGTATTACAAATTAATGCCATAACTACACTGAAGGGTTGGTGAAAAAGGAGCTAATCTAACTTTGGAAAATGGTGTTTTGACTTGAAATTGTAAGGCTAACAACAAAACAAATGGTCCATAAACACTGTACTCCAATTGGAAAATTTGTTTTGCTTCTCATGTGTACTGGGATTGAACAAATAAGTGAATGAAGTATGGGTAGTTGTAGGCAGGTTTTCATTATCAGATAGGGAAGTCCCAAATAAACAAGACAGACAGACTAGAATTAACCCAGTGGTATTGGGTTAAAATCAGGGACATCAGTATGAACTCATGTTTAACTTAGTATGTATACAAACAGATACAGAAACAATTATAGATGTGTGTGTATACATGGGTCTGCAGGACCTAAAGGCAATGGCAGCCCAATAGCAATAAGCATACCCAGCACCCACATTTTGGTTTCTAAATACCATGCTCCAATAAAAGGAACTATAGCTCTTCAGAGAAATGTCTGATTCCACAGCTGGGGCAAAGAAAACACAAGATGAACCTGGAGCATCTTGTAGTACCAACAAGTAAGTGCTCAAAAAACAAAAGGATAGTGGCATGTGAAAGGGACACAAGCACCAAACTGAAAACCTTCCCAATGGTCAAAATTGAAACAATTTAGGCATCAAAACAGAAACACAGCATTAGACTGGAACTCAAAGTAAATAACCAACATGAGTCTATACTGATATAAATGACTGAATAAATAAATACAGGTTGGGAAAGACACATATCTTCCTTACAGAATAATTTCAAATAATATATGTAGATAATTCCCCCTTCCCAATGTGTAGGTTGGACTTAATGACTTGCTTCTGAATAACAGAGTATGGAAAGAGAAAAAGAGTAACTTTAGAGGGAAGAAACCTAGCAAACACTATCTTAACCAAATGGTCAAGGTTAACATCATCAGTGATGTCATGTGGACATCATTTATTCTTGATATGATGAGATGAAATAAGCACTTCACCTCTTTGGGTTCCTTCCAAAAACATATAACCCCAGCCTAATTCTGAGAAACAGCAGCACACCTAGATTGGGGGACATACTACAAAATATCACGTCAGTACTCCTCAAGGCTCTCAAAGCCATGAAAAACAAGGAAAGGCTGAGAAACTGTCACAAACCAGAAGAGATTGGGGAAACATGAAAACTAAATGCAATGTGGTATCCCAAATTTGATACTAAACAGAAAGAAGTCATTAATAGAGCGATCCCAGTACCAGCCAGCCACAAAAAAAGAAGTCAGGGCCGGCCCGGTGGCGCACTGGATAGTGCGCCGCTTGGGAAGCGCGGCGGCGCTCCCGTCCGAGGGTTCGGATCCCACATACAGACCGGCTCCCGCTCACTGGCTGAGCGAGGCGTGGGAGCAACACCGAGGCTTGCGATCCCATTGCCGGTCCCCGGTCCGGTACGGGGGCAACACTGAGGGTTGCGATCCGTTGCCGGACACGGAAAAAAGACAAAAGACAAAAAAAAAAAAGAAGTCATTAATAGAAAAGCTAGTAAAATCCAAATAAAGTCTGGAACTTAGTTAATGGTAATGTATTCATATCTGTTTCTTAGTTTTGAAAGATTTACCATAGTAATGTAAGGTGTTGACAATGACGAAGACTACATGTGAGGTATATAGGAACTCTTTGTACTGTTCTTTCTAACTTTTCTGTAAATCTAAAAATATTAAAAAATAAAAAGTTTATTGAATAAATAGTTTATGCTACTAGAAGTCAGAATAATGAGTGTTCTCTGGGAGCAGTGAATTTAGTTGATTAAAAACATTTCCCCAAAGAAAATTCCACATTCAGATAACCTTCACTCTTGAATTCTCACAAGCATTTTTTTAAAAGAGATAATAACAATTCTATACAAACTCTTTCTGAAAACAGATAACACTTCCCAACTAATTTTCTGAGGCAAACATTACCCTGATATCAAAATGAGGCAATGATGTTACAAGAAAACTAAAAACCAATATCCTTTATAGACACAGATGTAAAAATCTTCATCTATTAGCAAACCATTATAATCAAAATGTGTCAATTAAAAATAAGATTTTTTTAAATATTGGCAAACCAAATATATCAAAATATAAAAATAAAAATACATAATAACCAACTGGGGTTTATCCTAAGAATGCAAGGTTATTTTGACATTCAAAAATCATGGGCCGGCCCGGTGGTGCACTGGATAGTGCGCCGCTTGGGAAGCGCGGCGGCGCTCCCGTCCGAGGGTTCGGATCCCATATACAGACCGGTTCCCGCTCACTGGCTGAGCGAGGCGCGGGAGCAACACCGAGGCTTGCGATCCCGTTGCCGGTCCCCGGTCCGGTACGGGGGCAACACTGAGGGTTGCGATCCGTTGCCGGACACGGAAAAAAGACAAAAGACAAAAAAAAAAAAAAATCAATGTAATTCACCATATCGCCAATCTAAAAAAGAAAAATCATATGATCATCTCAATAGATGCAGACACATCATTTGACAAAGTTCAATACTTGTAAATGATAAAATTTCTCACAAACTAGGAATAGAAGGTAACTTCCCCAAACTGATAAAGGGCATATACGAAAAACGAACACCTAATATCATACTTAGTGGTAAAATACTGAATGCTTTCCTGTAATATCAAGAACAAGACAAGGATGACTACACGTCTGCTCTTACAATTTCTTTTTCTTAACATTTGAGCCAAATGAGTAAGACAATAAAAATAAACATATAAAAGCTTACAGAATGAAAAGAAGTAAAATTATCTTTAATCACATATGACATGATCATCTATGTAAAAAATCCAAAGGAATCTATAAAAAAACTAGTAGAACTAATAAATAAGTTTAGCAAGGTAATAGTATACAATTGACAAAAATCAATTGTACTTCTATGAATATGTAATAAACAATTAAAAACTAAGTTTTAAATGCCATCTACAATAACCTCAAAATAACAATACAATAACCTCAGCAAACACAAAATACACAGAGATAAAGTTAACAAATTATGTTCAAGACCTGTACACTGAAAATTGTAAAACCTTTTGAGGGCAATTAAGAAAGACCATTTAATAAAAATCCCAGTATGCTTTCTTTAAAAAGAAACTGGCATGCAGACTCTAAAATTCATATGGAAATGCAAAGATCTAGAGCCAAAACAATTTTTAGCAAAACAACAAAGTTGGAGAATTTACATTACCTTATTTCAAGATTTATCTTGATAAATTTATCTTGAATTTATCTTGATAAATTACCTTATGTCTAAGATAATCAACACATAAGGACAGTTATATTAATCAACAGAACATAACAGAGAGCTCATAAAGAGATAGTCTATTTGGTTTTTAACACAGATGCCAAAGTAATTCAATGGGAAAAGCATAGTCTTTTGTACAAATGGTGCTGAAATGTGCCAAAACACATGCACACACAAACAAATCTTAATCCTTACCCCGCACTATACACAAATGTCAACTTGGTATGTATTCATGTATTCTAGGCTGAAACATAAGAGCTAAACTGTAAAACTGTAAAACATCCACAAAAAATTAAGAGGAAATTTTTGTTGATGTTGAGTTAAGTCAACATTTTTTAGGTAGGGCCCCAAAAGCATGAACATAAAAGAAAAAGTTCATACACTGAACTTCATCAAATTAATACCTTCTGGGCCGACCCTGTGGTGCACTCAGGAGAGTGCAGCGCTGGGAGCGCAGCGGCGCTCCTGCCACGGGTTCGGATCCTATATAGAAATGGCCGGTATGCAAGGGTTGTGATCCCCTTACCGGTCACAAAAAAGACAAAAAAAAATAATAATAATTAATACCTTCTGCTCTTTGAAAGGTACTCTTAAGAAATAAAAGGACAAGCCACAAACAAGGAGAAATATTTTCAAAACACATACCTGTTAAAGGACTCATATTAACATCTCGATGATAATATAAGTCATTACAGAAATGAAAATAAAAAATAAAATGAGGTCTCACTCACACCCACTACAATGACTAAAATTAAAAAGACTGATAACGCCAAGTGTTGATGAGGATGTGGAGCAACTGAAACTCTTCTACATTGCTGGTAAGAGTACAAAATGATAAAGACACTTTGCAAAACAACTTGGCAGTTCCTTATCAAATTAAACATATACTTACCATACAACTCAGCAAGCCTATGCTAAGGTGTCTACCAAAAAAATATAAACAAATAAAAATGTACACCACACAAAACTCATAGGCAAATGTTCAATTTTATTCAAAATAGCCCCAAACTGGAAACAATCAAATGTCCATCATCAGGTCAGTGGATAAAGAAACTAATATATTCACACAATGGAATACTATATGGTATAAGAAAAAGGAACAAACTACTACCATATGCAAGAACTTGGATGAATCTCAAAAGCATCAGGCTTAATGAAGAACACAAAAAGATTATGCATTACATATAGTTTCGAATCATATGAAACAGAAATGGCAAAACTATTTTGTCAGGAAACAGATTAGTGGTTGCAGTATACTGAATGAAAAGGTGCAAGGTAGAACTTTTGGAGGTTGTATATCTTAATTATGGTAGTGGTGGTTAAAAACTGTACACCCTTGTCAAAGCTCAAAGTATACACTTAAAATAGGTGAACTTTACTATATGTAAACTGTATCTCAAATAAAGTTTATTTTTTAAAAGATAAAGGGAGTACAGGGGTCTAGAATTTACATAGGTGATAAATTGACCAGCTAGCTTCTCTAATTCCTATTTAAAATATTAAAACCTAAGTTATTCCTTTAGATAAACACAAAACTTCTAGAATTCCACAGGAAAATAAGCTTTATTTCAAAAACAAAATTTTAAAGGCTGAATTTTTTTTTTTTTTTTTTTTTTTGCTGGCCAGTATGGAGATTGAGCCCAGGACCTTGGTATTATCAGCACCACACTCTAACCAATTGAGCTAACCAGCCAGCTTAACATTTTTAAATTTTAATTCTCAGCTCTGAATATATTATTTGTAAAAATACTTAACATTTCAATGAGCACTATGTTAATATGACGACTTACTTCAATACCTAAAGCCCAAGCAATTACTAGAGCAATTTACCTACCAGAACATTCCAATACTTTACAGTAGAGAAACCTGACAACCACTACTTTGGCCAGGTGATCAAGGTCATCATCAATAGTCCCAATCATGTTGATAGCATATACCCTTGATATGAGGTGATGAAGATGGCACTTTACCTTTGTGGTCTTCCTTCCAACAACCCATAACTCCAGTCTAATCGTGAGGAAAACATCAAGCAAATCCCAATATAGGGACATCCTACAATAAACCTAACAAGTACTCCTCAGAAGTGTCAAGACCATCAAAAACAAAGTCTGAGACACAGTCACAGTCAAGAGGAGTCCAAGGAGACATGACAGCGAAATACATAATGTGGCATCCTGGAACAGGAAAAGGACAATAGATAAAAACTAAGGAAATCTGAACAAACTATAGACTGTAGTTAATAATAACATTAATACTGGTTCATTAATTGTGACAAACGTACCATACTAATGTAATATGTTAACAATAGGAGTCAGTATGAGTTTAAGGCACGTGTTCCTCTCTAGCTTTCCAATTTTTCTGTAAATCTAAACCTGTTCTAAAAAACAAACTTTTTACAAAACAAAACAACAATTTTTAAACAGTCCATCTCATCAGAAGAACTTAGAACAAGATGGGAAAAGGAAAGTTGCAAAGGGGAAGGAAATCAAGAAAAAGTTTGTATGGCTGCTAATTTAAAGAATATCACGACAGTTTCAGTAGAAAATTATATTAAAAAGCTCTTCTTTATAAAACTATTTAATGTAAGAAGAGAAAACATAAAAGGAAAGGTCAAAAAGATAATCTAACAGATGTTAAAAATACTCTTCCCACTGCTTATACAGCTGTACTGGTGTTTTGATGTCAATCTCAAGACTCCCATGGATTATAGCAACAATTCACTCTTTGGTGTTTGTCGTATAAGTTTCAAAGTAAAACCAGTTGTTAATGAATGTTCACAGTTTCCATGATAAGACTAACTTTGCTTAAAACCTGAGACATTCAGTGGCTAACTACGAAAGGAGGAAGAACGAGGGTCATTCTAAGCATGCTTATTTGAGTTTTAATTAAGTCTTCTCCTTTAGCTCTTTAAGCCATCTATCTTCTCATTCTTAATCTTTATTGGGAAACAAAGTGAAATACCAATCTCTTTCTTTTCTTTTACAAGTCAAGTCTGGAAAAAAAATTGGTGAGTAAAAGCAAATTATTAGTGTGCCCTTCTAAACCAAGAATGAGTTGATATCCAAAAATTTTTGAAATTTCCAAGTACAGACTATCTGTATGGTGGATTTAACTTAATAGAGCTATGTTCGTGATTTGAATCACTATACATGACTCAATGTAATCAGTTACTCATAAAAGCATATTCTTTGTTATAACCATTATTCAACCACATTTCAAAGATAAATGTGTTTGAATAAATATTTAATGTTTTTCTAGGATTGAAACTTCATGAGGATTGAGACTGTTAAACTAAAACTCACAAGGTCAATTTTTCAGACTAGAAGTTAACTTGGGCTATGCTGAATTAGAGGAAAATTATCTTCATCACAAGACATATTTAAAATTCATATTTACCTAAAATAAGGCCAGCTATTCAAGAGAAAAGTGATCCTTATCTTTGTAAACCTTTGTAGAAAAATCAGCTACAGATATTCAGTAGCTCAATGAAGTTTTTTTTTTTTTTTTTTAATTAAGGATAATGATGTTCACACACATATTTAGCCATACCCTAAGTAACCTAACCATATCTTCAGAAGTAACTCCCTACTCTTTATAGGTGATTAAATCAAAAGGAATGAATGCCTCTTCCCTACCCAAGGAAAAAATACTCCAGCAATGTTAAAACTGATGAATGGTTGGGCCGGCCAGGTGGTGCACTGGATAGTGCGCCGCTTGGGAAGCGCGGCGGCGCTCCCGCCCGAGGGTTCGGATCCCACATACAGACCGGTTCCTGCTCACTGGCTGAGCGAGGTGCGGGAGCAACACCGAGGGTTGCGATCCCGTTGCCGGTCCCGGTCCGGTACGGGGGCGACACTGAGGGTTGCGATCCGTTGCCGGACACGGAAAAAGACAAAAAAAAAAAAAAAAACAAACTGCTGAATGGTTAAGCGTTTTTTTTTAAAGTTCTAACTAGGCAATTCCTTTTTATGAGAAAAAGCATACATTAAATAATGATTGCACTCTGAAATTATAATAGAACAAAGAAACAGGAGAACCCATGTAGGGATGGGTTAATGAGAGCCACCAGATTATGTATTTTAAAAAAGTACAATAAAGGAAAGACATTTAGCTGTGGGTTTCCATAAAGATACACTTTTCATATTTTAATTATTTTCTCAAAATAAGTTTTTAAAATTGCTACCATTATCAAAATAATAGTTGGTTGCTCACTGAAGAGAATATGGGAGAAAAAAACAATACAAAACATGGCAGGGTACTCAAAGTCCTTATCACCCGTCATTATTCTACTAGTTAAATAAACTATCATATAGCTATACAATATTGTATAGCAACACAGCATAGGTACTCACACAGAAGTAAAACATTCAACAAGTATATTGCTAAATAAAAATTTGAAGTTATAAAACACTACACATAGGGTAATATTATTTGTGTAAAAAAACTTAATGATGGCTACCTACCCCGGGTAAATCAGATTAGACAACAAGTGGGAGAAAGGAGGAGGCTTGCCAGTTTATATCTTGTATGGTTGAAAAAGATTAATCTAAACTGTATTTTTATCACTAAAGCTGGTAACAGGGTAGTGAAGGTTCATTATGCTAGTCTAGTCTTTATGTATGTCTGAAATTTTACATAATAGTTATTTTACAATATACTTTTTAAAAAAATACTACTTCTAAGGAAAAAACCCTGTTTGAGACTAGATTAATCCTGAATAGCTTTTTTCATCTGCACTTATTTTTAATTCTGAAGATAGATCCCTCAGCTACAAAAAATTATCAATAAGCTACAACTTAATAATTAAAAAAAAAACTATCATTCAAAAATCCCTTGAAGTAAGTATTACAGTAGATACTGAAGATAAAAAAACAAAAGCTAAGTTAGAGAGGCTATGTAACTTTTCAAGTCCACTCAGCTAACAAATGGTAGAGCCAGGACCTGAACCCAAGCCTATTTGATCTCAAACCCTGCCTGCTTTCTACAAAAAGATGGAAGTATTTATAGAGAAAAGCCTCACAAAAATTGAGCACCTATTCTACTGAATGCAACATGTTCTTTATTATAAACCACCTCACATCCTTTTGTTAGGAAGTGGGGTATAAGTATTTCAATTTTTTTTTTTTTTCTGACCAGTAAGGGGGTCATAACCCTTGGCACGGTATGGTCTGCACGACGCTCAGCCAGTGAGCACACCGGCCATCCCTATATAGGATCTGAACCTGTGGCCTCGGCGCTACCAGTGCCGCATTCTCCCGAGTGAGCCACGGGGCCAGACCTAAGTATTTCAATTTTTTTTTTTTTTTCTGACCAGTAAGGGGGTCATAACCCTTGGCACGGTATGGTCTGCACGACGCTCAGCCAGTGAGCACACCGGCCATCCCTATATAGGATCTGAACCTGTGGCCTCGGCGCTACCAGTGCCGCATTCTCCCGAGTGAGCCACGGGGCCAGCCCTAAGTATTTCAATTTTTAAGAGTCAAAATTAGTGTACACATTCAAGGTATTTTTCTTTAATAACACAGGTTTTAATAAATAACTATAGTCTGTTTTGTAGGAAATGTAGTTTTCTCCCCTAGAAATAACTCTTCGCACTGAATTTTTAAATTAGGAAAAAACCTCACATACTTATCTCTTTTGATTCTGTGAGGTACCAAATATAAAATAAATATTATTCTCTCTATACCGATTAGGAGAATTAGGCTCAGAAAAGTTGAGTTAACTATCATATAATTCTAGGGGGACAAAGCTGGGACTCATTTACAGCAATTCTGACTCTAAGTTCCATATGCTTTCCTCTAAACCACACTACCTTAAATAGGACTTTTCACTAAGACAACATAAAATTGAAACATTAGATAATAAGGAAGGGAGGAGAAGACAGAGGGGAGGAAAGAGAGAAAAAGAAAAGGGGATGGAAATGGGGGAGGGGAAGGAAGAAAAAAAGAAAGGGAATAAGAGAGGAAGAAGAAAAGGGAAAGAAAAGAGAGAGACTGACCAACCATTCATAATAGCAGCAAAAGTCATAAAGTATCTAGGAATAAACACAGCAAAAAAAAATTAAGACATCTATAGATAAAATTATAAATTACTATTGAGGAATATAAGACCTGAAATTCTAAAGAAATACTATGTTCATGTACAGGAAAACAGTATCATAAAGATGTCCCTTTTCTCCAAACTAAACTAAATATTCAGTACAATTATAATTTTAAAAACCCAACAGAACTTTTTATGGAACCTAACAAACTGATCCCAAAATTTACATGAAAAAAGAAAAAGCCAAAAATAGCAATAAAAAATTTTGAAGAAAAAAAACCAGGCAAAGGGACTTACTATGCTTATGGAGCTAAAGTAATTTAAGACAGTTTGGTGTCGGTATAGAAAAAGTTAAAAAAAACAGTGGAAGAGGATAGAAAGCTCAGAAAGAAACCTACAAAGTATGGAAACATTATGTATGATAAAGAAGGCAATGCAAATCAACGAGGAAAAGATAGACTGTACAATAAATAGGGCAAGACAATTGGTTATCCATATGGTAAAATAACTTGATCCCTACCTCATACCGTATTTGTAACATCTTACTAACATTTATTATTAATAATTGGTAATATTTAATATTTTATTAATAAAACAAGTTACAGAATATATAATATGAATTCAAATTTTGTAAAGTTTAAAAATCTTCAAAAAAAATTCTATAGTGTTTACTTCTAGAGAGGTAGAGAAGAGAATAGGATTAGGGAAAAGTACCAAGGACAGCCTCAACTTTATACATAATTTTTATTTCTTCACCTCTCACTCAAAAAAGATGATGCTAAGTAGTAGGTACATGCACATTCATTATATTATTTTCTTTTTTGCCTTATAGTTGCCATGTTTCACAATGAAGGAAAATGAGGGGCAAAAGAAAATTTAAAAATTAGATTTTGCAGCTAAATTGAGACTTCTATTTAATCACACTGAGAAGGCATAGGTTTTCAGGCTTTTCCCTTTTTTAAAATTTAGAATTAATTAGCTTGAAGAATAAAACATTCTTTTACATCCCAGAATAAAGTACTTTTGTTGCAACTGTATCACCCCAATTACTCTTATAAAATGATAAATGTAATGCTTAAATAGTTTATACCACTCCAGTTCATTGTCTTAACTCTCTAAAATTAACCAATAAGCACCAATTCTGAAATAGCTCTCCCTTATTTCTGAAATTTATTAAAGTCCTCAGTTAAAACAAAAAAACTTGAGTGTACACCACTTTACTCATTAGCCAACTATAGGATGAGGCTGCTATCATGGAGAGACCTAAACACTAAGGACAAAACGAATTCTACTTTTTCAGCAGCTAAAGAATGACTGCCTATATTATAAATGCAGGCAAATAAAAATAATTTAAGGGCCAGATGACATTTACTTATAAAACCTTCCTAAAAGGAAAACATAGGAAGAAAATGGGTTTTAGAATTGATCAGATTGCAGTCAAAATGCGGCACAACCACTCACTAGTTTGTGTGACCCTGAGCAGGTTACTGAACTTCACTGAACCTCAATTTCCTCACAAATAATTAAACTAAGTACTTGCTTTACAAGAATGTTGTCAGGATTAAATGAGATAAGTACATAGCCCAGTATTTAAGATATATTAGGTAGTAAACAAATACTGATTCCCTTTAATAAAAAGCCTGCTCAAATATAAGAATACTATATTAAATTCTATATAAGTTTTATTTATTTCACAATGCAATCTTTGGGTCTTATTTTATCATTATAAAAGTACTCTAAAAGATTTTTTAAGTTATTAAAGACACCTAAGCAAAAATTATTGTCATAACATTTTATAATCCTTGGAAAAGCTCCTATGAACACATTTTGTCCAAAATAATTGAAAAAGTTTCAAAGCTATTTGCATATCACAACATTTCTGAGATGCAAACAGCAGAATCATAGATGATCTATTCTTCCTTTTCCATTCTGTGATCCCTGCTGTGCAAGCACCAAAAGAATCAGGTACAGGGCCGGCCCCATGGCTCACTCGGGAGAGTGTGGCGCTGATAGTGCCAAGGCCGCGGGTTCGGATCCTATATAGGGATGGCCAGTGCCTCACTGGCTGGGCGTGGTGTGGATGACACCACGCCAAGGGTTGCGATCCCCATACTGGACCAAAAAAAAAAGAATCAGGTACAGTAAAACTGCTTGACAGCAATTAAGCTTCTTAACCAAACTACTTTGCTACAGTGTAGCAGAGACTGGTTGAATTTTTTTTCCTTTCTATTTATTTCTATCTGCCTATGTTGAATAGAAATATGTTGTCATGGGGCCGGCCCAGCGCCGCTTGGGAAGCGCGGAGGCGCTCCCGCTGAGGGTTCGGATCCCACATACAGACCAGTTCCCGCTCACTGGCTGAGCGAGGCGCGGGGGCAACACCGAGGGTTGCGATCCCGTTGCCGGTCCCGGTCCGGTACCGGGGCGACACTGAGGGTTGCGATCCGTTGCCGGACACGGGAAAAAAAAAAAAAAAAAAAAAGAAATATGTTGTCATGTGACTTTAAGGAGGGGAAGATGGGTAAGTTCAGAATTAAGAAACTTGAGTCAGGATGTTGGGGTCAGACTGTGGTCATGTTAATTTACCTGTTTCTCACAGCCAGAAAAAGGAAGAGAACAGCCAATATTCTGTGGAAAAATAAGGAACTCCATATTTGAACTGCATCAACGGAACACTCACTGTATTATTTTATTGCCCACAGCATGGCATGAAAAGATCGAAAAAGTAATTTAAAGTAACTCTCCCAAAGCAGATACATCTAAATTTAAATTAAATTTTGAATCCTCAAGAAAGATTCCTCTGGTATTGTTTCTGTTTTTAATTGAACCTTTCTCCAGAGTCTTACAATGGAGGAATAGCTGGCAGGATCATTTTTCCTGCCTTTTTTTTTTTTTTTGGGTGGAAGTGCTACTAGTAATACATGTAATTTCTATAATTTGACCTAAAAATTATCATTACCCACATGGGAGGTACCCCTTTTCCACTAAGCTAATAGCTTTAGGAGTGGTGCACATAAATTAGTGAGCAAGTCAGCTAATACTTATCAAGATAACCATGTTCTCCAACTAGCAATCCACATAGTGACAAATGGCAGGAACATATCTTCATACTCATATCACCTATTTGTTCTTCTTAACCTTAACAAATTAGAAATAAGATCTTGACAACATATAGGATTTAAAGAACCCAAGTATATGGAAAAAGGAACCTGAATCTGTTAATGACCTTACTAAATTTAAATATTCCCCAAACAAAACTATTTTTAAGAGCCGAACTTTCATTTTAAAATTCATTATATTTACATCAAACATCCAATGAAACTTGGTCGTCATCCTAGATCTCTCTTTTTCCTTTATGCCTATATCTTACTGGTGCCTACAGTCCTCTCCAATCCTATCACCACTGCCCTAGCTGAGGAATTTCTCACATCTCCCAATAGAGTCTCCCATCTGCATTCCTAACCTCAAAAATTACTTCCCTCAAATAAATAACCAGATTACTATCATAGTAACTTCCTTATTACAATAAAGATCAAATAAACAAATAAAAACTAAATAGAGTTTTCACCTAAAAACAAAACGTTTCTCATTACAAAGCAACATATATTCATTGTTGAAAGCTTAGAAAATACAGGTAAAGTATCATCCATAATCTCAAAACCCAGAAACACTATGAAAAAGTAATACATGTCCTAGAAGTCTTTTTTAAGGATTCTATGCATGATTTTAAAAACATAATTGGCGTTATGTTTGAAGTTTTATCTCCTACTTTTCACCTACCATGGACACTTCCCCATTAAAGTTTACTTGAAAATTTACTTTAATGCTTACATATATTCTATCAAATGACATACATTAATTTATTAACATCAGTCCTCTGGGAGCTCCTTGCCATCACAGTTTCTACCTCCTCAGAGGCACCAGACTTAGATTGGTTCCTCCTTGCCCCTACTACAATGGTGTGGTTGGCATCTTTGTATAAAATGAAAATTGACAGCTAAATCTTTAATTCCTTAGTGTCCTGAGATATATACCAAGATTGTCATCACTAAATCAAAAAGTTTAAACATTTCTTAGGCTTCTAAGCTATTATGTCAAATTGTTTTCTATAATGCTTAAACCAATTTATATGCCCAACTGCAGAGTATAAGAAAGTATTTGTTCAAATTGCAGAGGGAGGGAGGCAGGAAAGAAGGGAGGAAGGGAGGGAGGCAAGAAAGAAGGGAGGAAATAAGGAAGGTAGAGAGGAAGGAAGGAAGGAACACAGACCACAATAAAACGTTGAACTTTCAGAAGGAGACAACAGACCTATAGTCACTAGAGGTGGGAAACGGGGAGGGAGAAGGGGGTTAAGGAGTCATTGGGTAAGGGACACAAACAATAATTATGATTTGTTATGATGAACAAACTAATAATATTGATTTGATATTACATACTGTACACAAATACTGATAGTCAATTCTGTACCCTGTACATATGTATAATCAATTATGTTTCAGTTCAAAGAATAAGTTTTTAAAAATCTAAAAAATAAAATTAAATAGAAATTTTAAAAAATAAATTGCAATTAAAAAAAAAATGAAGTACCCAGCACAGTATGGCATAACCTCAGAAATTTTTCTGGCATTTTTTTGCTTGGTGCCCAAGATTTGGCCTTATGCTACAGCACTATAACTCTTCATGACTCTTAAACTAACATTTGTTCACTCACTCACCTATTCAAATATCTACTGGCTGCCTATTTTCTTTCAGGTATTGAGAACATAAAAGTGAATAAGAAATGCAAGCTCAATAAAGCTGGAACAATTAAATTCCATGATTCCTTCATTCAAAGCACTGTCCTCAGAATTACCAAATCCGCTCTCTACCAACCACCTTCTGAATCTGCTGTTGGGTCTCTCCTTGAGGAGAGGCAGTCCCCGCTTGATCAACATGAAGTCGGTGATAAGGGAAAGTGGTGAGACATGAGGCTGGAGAAATTCAACAAAGGCCTAGTAGTGAGTTCATGTTAAGGAACTAGCTTTTATCCTGTAGGCTATTGTTTCCCATACTTACACTATCTTATTGATTTGCCACAGTCCCATAAGCCCTGAACTATTAGTTACTTAATGTTCTTCTTCAAGTAACATTACTTTCATTTCCAAAAGAAACTTTATTTCACTATATAAATAGAAAAGCAGTATTATTTGCCACAAATAGAAAGCAAACTGGGGGGAGGGGGGCAAACTATTATTAAATTTTAAAGTATTAAAAGTAAAATGCAAATAAAACATTACTGGAACAGGAACACTGACTTAATCAACATACCTGTAACCTGGTCATTACAGCAGGCTCAAAAAGGAGGCATTTTGTTTCCTTCTCTTCGAATCTCCTAAAGTCAAGACATGCCTTCAGTCACACAGAAAAGATTGTTTTATCTAATCCATCGGTACCAGTGTTTGTTCAGTTAATGGAAAAGAATAGTTATACCAGGAAATTATTAAAAACCATTCTTACATACCTCAAACTTTACTTCAACTTAAAACATATAAATGTATATTTATTTGCCAATTGTTAAATGTAGGATCAAGGCCTTTTCTTTAAGTAAGGGTCTGTCCACTGGAGTGCCCCATTATCCTTCTTGTATAAACTATACTAAAATACATCAGCTATGATTTATTTCCTGTTTCATTTTCCTTACAGTGGAGCAAGAAAGTAAAGATACTCTCAAAAATCTGGACTTTACTTTTTTCTCAAATAGCTAATACTTGTTTTTCATCCACATCTAATTTGACAACAATTTCTTTAGTGACATATCTCTACTCATATTTCCAAAGCACACACAACTCAGTTTTCATAGAAATAACTTTCTTTTTTGTGCTCATATTTCATCAATTTTCATAATATTTAACTAAACTAATTACAATACAAGAACAGGTTGGGATTATACAATTCAACTGGCAGAAGAAGTACTCAGACATACTATAAAATAGCCTACTA
This sequence comes from Galeopterus variegatus, assembly GCF_000696425.1. Classification (NCBI taxonomy): domain Eukaryota; kingdom Metazoa; phylum Chordata; class Mammalia; order Dermoptera; family Cynocephalidae; genus Galeopterus; species Galeopterus variegatus. Next base: position 226,164 of record NW_007726691.1, on the reverse strand, counting down.
GACACAAGCATTTAACCCACTGAGGGTGAAAGTCATGCCCTACTGAGGAAATGGGGTAAGTCCATCAAACTGAGGTTAGCTAAGTGACTTCAAATACTGTTTCTCCCTCTTCTTTTTCCCTTATATTAGTCTCTTCTTCCAGGACTTGATAATGTTTGGCTTCCCTTGATGTTACAGGACTTCATGAATTGCTATATGACCACCCATATTTACGACGTTTCCTCCAAGAGCTGCTTAAATGCAATCAGCCACCTTGAGACACTCTAAAACCTTTATTTTAAGTTATTGAGCATAACACTCTTGCTTGGCACTTTTGCAGCATCTCTTAACACTATTATTTGAATGTCTTTTGTTAACCATTACAGATCAAAACCATTTAGAAATCTTACAAAAGTATTCCCCATCTAACTTCAAAATTGGAGCTACATATAGAGTTTGGCAAAAGAGTGGAAAACTCTTCACACATCCATTTGAGCTGCAGGAAGAATTTCAAATATTTCTGGAAGAAATCTTCAATTTGTGAGATCATATGCATGACGGAAACAAGTTTTGCAAATAAGCATATCTTGACAAATATATCTGCTCATGTGAACAACTTAAATTTATCCTGACAAGCTTAAGTATTCTATGTAGAAAACAAAGTGAACAATGTAACTGCAAAACTAGAACTATAAGATATGTAGGTGAGTTGGATTTTTTTTCCTCTCTGAAAGAACTAATTAAGGATTCCTATGAAAAACTCACTGAAAATATTTTGAATATAAAAGACGCATGAAAGATTTGATAATTTTCACAAGAATTTTCCCAAACTTGATGGCAGCAAAGAGTAGAAAAGGAACTCCTTTTCTAATTTATGGACATCTAATGAATAACTTGACACATTCACAAGAACAGAATAAAAGGACTAATTTTTATTAGTGTTTAACTGTAGACCAAAGTTGACCATTAACTGTATTATGATCTTTCCAACCACAAATACTTGAGAGTTGAGATTCTTGGTGCTTGTTAACATCAAAATTAAAAAATGCAACTGTCCTAATGACCTTAAATCTCATCTTAGTTATAAACCAAGCAATATCCAAACAAAGGTCTTTTTATTGCTAACTGGCCAAAACCAGTCTTCTCACTGAGGAACTTATTTTCAGGTAAGCATTTTTTGTAAATCAAAGGATGAATTGTTGTATTTCATTTTTTTTCTACTATTGCTCTTTTATATGGGGCAAACAATGCTCATTTTCTACTTATAATAATGAAATGAAGTTTCCTTTGGAAATGGAGTGTAAGTTTAAAAACTTACTTAAGGAAAAGCACCAAGTAATTAATAGTTCAGGGGTTATAAGACTATGGTAAATCATTAAGGTAGTATCCAAATAATTTAAGTATGGGAAACAGTCTACAGGATAAAGGCAAGTTCCTTAACTTGCTTTCAAGACCACTCTAATTGGCCTTCAAACCTCTTTTCTCACCACTTTCCCTCATCACAAACTTCATGTCCTAAGAATATCCCACACATAACATACCATCCTTCTTGCCTGTTGTGGATTGATTTAATTGTGTCCCCCTCGAATTTCATATATCAGAAGCTTAATTCCCACTGTAACTGTTGAGGGTGGGAAATCCTATTATGGTAATTGAAAGGTGAGGCCTTGAAGAGGTGATTAGATTGTAGGATGGGGTATAGTGAATCAATTAATAATGGTCAGGGGCGTGTTTCTGAGGGCTTTAAAAGACAAGCACGTGAGAGGTTAGCCTCTCTCTGCTCCACCATTTTCTACCATGTGAGACCCCTTTGTTGCTATAAAGCCACCACCAATGAAGGCTCTCACCATAAGTGTTCCCTGGACTTTGGACTTCCCAGCCTCTGAAACTATATGCAACACATTTCATTTTCTTACAATTTACCCTGTTCCATGTATTTTGTTATAAGCAACAGTAACAAACTAATGTACGGCCTAAAATGCCCATTTTAGTACCCATATCAGCCCCAGTCCCAGCCCCCCCCCCCCACAAATCCCTAAATACCCAACTCAACTCCTTCTTACTCTTTACAGGGACTCTACATTACAGTATTACCTTCCTTTGAGAAAAGTATACTTCCTTCAAGAATTACCTTCCCAAACATGTCTTCTCAGACTGTACTGTGTGTTATTAGAGACTCTGTCTTCTTCACCTATTTATTTTTCTCTGGCTCCCAGCATAGATATTCAAGAAATAATTTTTGGAAGAATGACTCTCAAGTTTTACTCTTACTTAACTACTTAGCAATGTTAATTACATTCTACTTTCAACTTATATCCCTTCATGTTTCCTTTATAATGTACTCACCTGGTTCTCCTCCTACTCCTCTGTAACTGTTTATCCATAGCCTTTGAGAGCACTTTTGTCCTCCCGCAAGATACTATAGTCATGCACCACATAACATCATTTTGGTCCCACAGGACCACATACCTGACAGTGGTCCCATAAGATTATAATGGCTATACCATACAGCCTGGATGTATGGTAGACTATACCATCTAGATTTGAGTAAGTATACTCTATGCTGTTTGGACAATGATGAAATTGTGTAACAACACATTTCTCAGAATGTATCCCTGTCGTTAAGTGACACGAACTATATCAGCTATCCTTCTGGTGCAATCTCATTCTTGTTGATCTTACCTATTCAAATTACTTCAGCTACCATCATAAATACCATAGCAGTGGCCAAGATCTTACTCCTATACAGCTAGTTACCCATTAGCCATTTGCATCTGGATATTCCACACATATCTGTGGTGCGTAGCCTACAAAACCACCCCTAATGACTCTTGCCTCCTAGAATTCATGGCCTTGTATAGTCCCCTCCCATAATGAATAGAGGTGACCTGTGTAACCAATAGATTACCGAAACGATGGAGTGTGACTTCTGAGGTCAGCTCACAAGTTATTACAGCTTGCATCTTGCTTTCTACTATCACTCGCTCTGGGCAAAGCCAGCTGCCTCAAACATCCCTCTAGACAGGTCCACCTACCAACAGAAGAACTGAGGCCTCCTCCCAATAACCAGCACTCCAGCCCAGCAGGACTAAGTCACCTTGGAAGTAGACCTGCCAGCTTCAGTCTAGCTTTCAGATGACTTGAAGCTCTTCCCTATAGTAGCAGACTGGTAGAGGCTGCCACCTCATGAGAAATTTTGAATCAGAACCACCCAGCTAAGTTGTTCCCAGATTCCTGATCACAGTAAACTGTATGAGATAATAAATGTTTAGTAACACTGTTCAAAAGAACTTTTTACAATGATTACAATGTTCTGTGATCAGCAACCAATACAGTAGCCTCTGGCTACATGTGGCTACTGAACACTTGAAATGTGGCTAGTGTGACTGAGAAACTGAATTTTCAATTTTATTTCATTTTAACTAATATAAATTTAAACAGACACATTTGTTTGCTGGCTACTGTACTGGATAGTGCAAATTTATTGTTTTGGGATAATACATTACACAGCAATAGATAACAGTACCTTAAATCTGTCCCTTACTACATCTGTTCTTTTCTCCATCCTCCATCTAATCAGTCAACTAAACAAAAACAAAACAAAACTCTGCCTCCTCCCTTTTATATTCCCCATCTTGGTAAATGGTGCCAACACCCACCCAAGCATATAAGCCAGAAAGGCCCACACCTTCACCACCCACCTTTTTCATGCTACTGGAATTCTTAATATCTTCTTCTTAGCTCTATTTGTCTCTTTTAAATGTATTGTTACAACTTTAGTTTAGAACATCATAATTTTTCATCTGGATTATTAAAAAATGTCTCCTTATTGGTCTCTTTGCCCCCTGAAGCTACTTCTCCAGACTAATCTTTTCTTCACTCTGCCACTTGAATGATCTTTCTATAACATAGTACTGAACTTATTACCTCCCAGATTAAATGCCTTTAGTGGCTCCCCACAATCCAGAGGTTAAAACTCAAACTTCTCGACAGAAAGGCCCTCCATAATCTGGTGACACCTATCACTCCAACTTTACCAACTGCTGTGCCTATCATCAACCTCCACGCTCTAGCCACACAGAACTATATGCAGTTCCTAGAAAATGTGAGCTATTTTACCTCTATACCTTTATTCATAATGCTCCTTTTACCTGAAATGTTCTTCTATCCCTCACCTGCCTGGTGACCACATCCCATCTTCAAGGACTCAGCAGAAGCTGTTTCTGATCTGTCCAGAAATACTGATACTTCTCTTTTGAGTCCCCACTCTACCCTGAGTACTTAGCTGTCTGTCTCTCTCTATTAATAGACTACAAACTCCTAGAAGACAGAAACAGTACTTGATTCAACTGACTATATCTGGCAACATAATGTTTAAGAGAACGGGTTGGAAAATCAGACAGATTCACACTAAAATCCAAGTTTTACCACTCACTAGGCATGCTATTTAAACTTTCTAAGTTTCTGTTTCTTCACCTGTAAAATAAAGACTACATAATAAAACCCATTACCTCACAGGATCATTGTGAGGAGTAAGTAAAATACATATAAAATGTTATAGTGCCTAACACATAATTTTTAGTCAATAAATGATTGTGAATGGAGAGATTAATGGTTGGGTTACTATCTCCTAGGTAGGTACAGAAAGGATGAGAAAGATCAAAATAGAAGGTATCATATTAGAAATAACTTTTGCTAGGCTGCTCTAAAGAAAAATAGTAAGTAATCCAGGAAGTCTATTGGGTATCTACTACATAGTCAGAAAATTGCAGGGAATGGCAAAAGGCCTCAACCAGAAATAAAAGATTAAGAGCAGAGATTAGAAGCCTGGTGATGACAGTGAAGGCAAAGAGTACATGCACACAGGTATGGGAGATGAGGAGGAGTAGAAGGTAAGAGAGAAAAACACAAAAACTTGAAAGTAAAATCTTCCCAAGTAATGACAAGATCTAAGATGTACTCATATTGATAGATGGCTGCTCGGTGGAATCATAAGAAATTGCAAATATTAGACTGTTTTTGACTAATAAAATGGATTATACTATTTTTCAATAATAAATTGAATCTTTTTTTTTTTTTTACTAATAAAATAAGAGTCAGAGGGTTACACATTAATTCCATTTTACATTCTCCTTTTTGCCTTGAATGCCTGAATGCAGGGACCATAAGACAAAAAATTACATTCCTATTAAAGTGTCCTGGATGTTCCCTGGAACACAGTTTAGAAATTGCTGCTGTGATTTATATTAAAAAAGACAAGAGACTAAATCAGCTTTTTTGGCTGAATCTTCTCATTTGAATTTTATACTTTCCATTTATGTTTGAATTCTTACTTTGCAAAAAATACAATTACCCAAAATTGTATGCAGTAACAAATACAATGAACCAAAAGTCAAAAGACCCAGATTTTCAACCTGATTCCAAAACTTTCTAACTGGAAAATACTGAACTAGTATTTGAATCAAAGTTCTTTTTGCATCTGTAAAATGGGAATAACATCTGCCTTGTAGTTTTAATATGTGTATTAAATAAATCTGTAAAGCACCTAGAATGATGCTATATATGTAGAAGCTGGTTACTATTGTTACTAAATGAGAAAACAGTTGTAAAAGTATAATAAATACAAATGTAAACTACTACTAGTATACAAATAAACATATAAAAGTGACAATAATTTGTTAGATACGACAAGACTGAAATAAATTACGCTGTTTACTTGATGAAAACATTCTCATTTAAAAAAATAAAATAAATATGGGAAAATAAACATGGCCAAATATTTCTACAATAACCAAATTATTTATTGACTGTGAATCGGTTGTTTACCCTCTCATTATTTTTTCCAAACTGACTTTTTTAATTTCACCAACCAACCCTCAAAGATGACAGAACATTCTCCAGATTAGTCATATTGATAACAGTAAATTTTTCAAGCTCGATAAGCAAAGGTCTCCTTATTGCTAACAGTGTGAGGAAGCAATGCTAGTTAAAATGAGATATGGTAAATATTTATGCAAAATTAGCAGACCTTTACCCCACAGGGAGGCTGCAAGCATGGGAAAAAGCAGCTTCCCAGAACTTAGCATAGCGGATGTCTGCAGATCTCCCTAAGGGCTATAAAGTCTCTGCATCCATAAGAATGCTTCCAAGAGCATTGCCTTTTGCCTGTAGCCTCTTTGTAAATCTTAAATCTAGTAAAATTATCAAATTACAGTTCTCTAGTCTCTATCTAGAAACAATATATATTCAATAAAAGCTTCAGAGTTTGTGGGCTTTTTTTAAACCAACTCTCTGCCTACCCTTTGTTCTAGATATTCCGGGGTTACTAAGAAAATGTAAAAAAATAATTTATAGCTAAAAAGGGTTAGGTTAAAAAATAACACACACCTAAATATCTCTTAAACAAATCGTCTCTCTATGTTATGGCATAAAAAGTGGCTAGACTAAAATGATTCATGTCACAGAGTTTCAGTAACAGAATAAAAAATCATTTACAAAGAAGAAATAAGGATTAAAAGTGATGTTTTATGGCTCAAAAGATGAATCTGTAACTATAAGAAAAGGGATAATTCCTTATTTCTTTAAGTGGTAGAAAATATAAACTGAATGATGAAGGTAAAAGCACTACTGTAACGAGACATCTTTAAAAACAAAATATTACTCCATTGCTACTTAACCAAACATAGATTTTTACTAAGAAAAAACTACAAAGGCCTGGTAACCTACTATTAAAAGGCATTTGTTGCCCTTTTTTCCTCTTACACACTCAGTATAACAATTTTTGCAACATTGCTTCTTACTGCTTTGTGATCCTTTAATACCAAAAAGTATATATAACTTATATTAGATAGGCCTTAAACTTCTTAAAAGAACTTTAGAATTATGAAGGAAAATTATTTATAAGCAACACAGATTAGACTTTTAAAAGTCCAGTGTTTACAGATGTGTGTATATTTAAAGCAATGAATAACAAACCTAAACACAATGTAGCCATTCTTTAGAAGAAATGAGACAAAATCCACCAGAAATCTGGAAAAGGGAATGGGTAAATTGGTGATTAAGAATAGAAAGAATAAGATATAGTTATAAAACTACAATGTGAAGATAACATTTTAATGATGTTGTTGAAAACAAAATCCACTTTCAGGTTTCATCAAATTGATTCAAAAGATCAACTGACTGATGTAGATGAACCCATCAGTATGAGCGGGTTGGAGACCAGAGGTTCCAAAAAAAAAGAGGCGGGGGGAGGGTGCCCACTGGAGTCAAAATCCCAAATCTTCTGTTTAGAAACTACATGATCTTTAATAACTTAGTGAACCTCTCAGAGCCTCATTTTTCTCAGTTTTAAAATGGGACAACAATATTTAACTTACACAGTTGAGAAGATTAAATTAGACAATGCACAGAAAGTACCTACGACAGGGCCCAATACTTTCTATGTACTCAATAAATGTAAGATACTTTCCTACATCCCAAGTTTCTTCATAAGACTAAACTTCACCTATTTTTAAAAAATATTCATTTTCACCTACATCACATCTTGCCACCTTTCAAAGTCTAAAATATTAGAGCAATAGGTCATCATGATTTAAACTGTCCTGCTAATCAAATTACTGTAGTTTACAGAATTCTTTGATGACCAAATCATCATATTTATGTTTTCACTTGATGCACAAAGTATAGGCTTAACCGATTGCTAGGATAATGAGTAGAGAAGTTCTCCTTTGAGTAGTGATTAAAACAATGCCTAATGTATAAAATGTGACTTCTTCTATTCAAAAGCAAACTAACAGCTAAAGCTTCTTAAATTTCAACTTACGTCAATGCCCTTTCCACTTCAATTTGGATAACTCACTACAATACAATTAAACTGAAAAATAAAATAAAAAGGAAAACATAAAAGGACAATATATGATAGGAAGTAACCACATTAATGTTTTTTTAATTTGGAAAATAAGGTCAATTTAATTATTAATTATGATTTTGTACCACTACTTCCCCAAAATAAACATGACTTCTTGCCTTAATCTTCAGCACTAATCAATAAATATCACTCTCACAGATAAATTTCTTAATTTTTAAATGTAATTCAGCACAGCAAGAGTTCAAAATTACTCTGCAAGATAATGATCTACATAGAACAGGCATTCAATATTTACTGGATAAATAAATAAATGAATTAATCATAACAAATACAGAATTGGACAAATTCTGAGCAATTAAAGGTAGATTTAAAAAATGACTGTCAATCCAAATTAACTTACCCATTTTGTGATTAGAAATGTTACTGTTCCACAGTCTGAATTAAAATAACCATCTCTTTTAAATCTATTCACTTCCAAATGCATCTTAATTCTAAAAATAAACTACCACTTGAAATATTAAAGATAAGGAATATTATCACAGCAAGGAGGAAAAAAACATCTTAGCAGCAGCTGAAAATACATATGAATCCAAAATCATTTTACAAGTTTAGATAAAAGTTTTAGGAAAACCTAGCTAATCTCTGAGGTTTAAACAATAACAGCTACTGACTAACTATAACTTACCGACTTTTAATATGTGCTAGGTACTTAATACATTCTCATTTAATCTTTGCAACAACTTTGTGAAGTATTATTCTTCCCATTTTTACAGATGAGAAAACGAAACTGCTGTTCAGACTGGTAATTTGCCTAATGTCTCCCAGCTAGTAAATACCAAAAACAAGTCTGACACACCAAAACCCAGGCTTTATTTCTCTCTATCATCCTCATTCAGTTCCTTTCTACTGTCCCTCTCTTACAGGGCAAAAAAATAAAAATGTAAATAAATACATACATTTATACACACACATACAAAATTAAGGACTGAAATATCTTTTCCCTTAAAAGTTACTTTTTATCTCTAAAAAAAAAGTCTGCCAGGGGAGTAAAAATTAATATAATTACTAATATTTATTCATATAATATTGACTTAATTCCTATTTTTGGAAACGGAATTGTACCTTATATCCTATTAAGCTATAATTGCAAGGTGAGAAGCTTCTCTTTTTTTTACTGTTCACATCAAGGCAACACACCCAATTTACCTTTAAACACTGTCTTAAGAATTCTAGTCATGTGGGGCTTCTGGGTAAACACAGTAACTAGAAACCACAAACCTTTCCCCAAGTTGTGCAACTAATAAATGCTACCAAAGTACAAATATACAGTATTGTCCTGACAAAGGTCCTAACAAACTATTACCTCTGAAAACTAATGTTTTCCATCATGATACAACAAAAGAAAAATAATAGAAGGGCATGGCGCTGAAAACACCAAGGTCTGGGGTTCAATCCCCGTACTGACCAGCCAAAAGAAAAAAGAAAAAAAAAATACGAATAATGGCAAGTCAAAGAATTATTCTCCATAGGGAAAATTAACTTATTTATATTTTTAATAGACAATATTGTCCCAAACAACCAAAGCCAGAATTAATTCAATGCCAAGAAAAACTCATATTTAAATAATTTTATTTACAAGCCAATGAGAGCCATTTTTCTACTATAGCTCCCACATGGACTCTGAAATGAGATTATCAACATAACTTAATTCAACTAAAGCTGTTTGGATACCTACAAAGACTACTTAAATGTAAGCGTCTCTATGTACAGTGAAAGAAGCCAGTTAATAAAATTAACTTAACAGTGGTACTATACTAAAATAAAATATTTACATCATGTTTACATTTTGTAATGATGAATATACTAATTATCTTGATTTGATCATCACATACTGTACACAAGTATTGACGGTCAACTCTGTACTCAACAAATACGTATAATCAATTGTTCCAATTAGAAAATACTTCCATCATGTTACATACAATTATTTATTCACTGAACTGTATAAATTCTCTTTGATCACCTAATAGTCACCTGCCAATCTACAAACTGAAGGGATTATATCTGTTTAATTTGCTTCCCACTGTTTATTACATAACAACTCCCCCAAAAGAATGTCCTGTGAAACCGATGATCCTAGATCCATAACGTAATACATAATGCCTGTATTCCTCACAAACATCGAAATGACAAATAAACTTACTGATTACACTTAATAATAATAAAATCTGTGATATACTGCATCAAAAGGGAGGCTTTAGCTTTAAGGGCCTTAGATGAACTAACCTGAGCAGCTGAAAATGGCTTTAATAATTTCTAAACTAAAATTAGATCAACTCATTTTCCTCACTTTTATATTATCTTAAGTATCCCCTTAAAGATATCATAGAGCCTTTTTTCGCACAACAAATAGCACAGGTGAACACGGTATTTTTATGATTCTGATGTTCTTCTCCAGAGTAAATAACACCACTGACTGAGAGCTCCCAGAAGACTTGAAGCCATTAAGAGCTGGGATTCTTTTCAATTGGCATCATTCCAGCAGAGGCTCAGTAAGAAATGAAACCTCCTGCAAATCAAATCTGTTGCAATGTTATTTTTTCCAGAGGTTAATTACCTACTTCTGCCAGTACCTACTACACACACACACACACACACACACACACACACACACACACACACACACACAAAATGTGGAATAAAGGAGAGGCTGGAAAAGTAGATGACCTTGTGTTGTAAGCCTCCTCCAGAAATAAGTTCGGGCTGTCAAATTCTAGACACACTCCATGAACATCCTTTTCCTACTTAAACACATGTCAGTCCATCATACCATTACCTCAAGCTATTACTCGTAGACAGTGAGAATTTACTGTAAGAAGTCACACTTTCAGATTTCATCTTCTAGAGATAGTTAGTGAAATGTTTATAGGTGAAATTACGTTATCTGGAAACTGCTTCAAAATAATCCATAGGGGAGGTAGGGGAAGGAAACAGATGAACCAAGATTGTCCATGCACTGATAAATTGCTGACGCTAATGATGGGAACATGGAGGTTCATCATTCCATTCTCTGTACTTTTGTACATGTTTGAAAGTTTCAAAAAAAAAAACTTTCACAGACTCAAAAGACTCAAAACAACCCATCTAATAAGCATTTATTGAACAATAATATATTATTGTTCCTAATATTCAACCTCCCCTTTCCTTCCTTAGGAGGATTAGACAGGCTTATTCATTACCATGTGACTCGCAATGCCATCCATAGGGGGAGTATATATCCCTATCCCACTGATAATGAGCTTGACCAAATGACTTGTTTTGGCCAATGACATGTGAACTAATGTGATATATGACATGTCTGAGTGAAAGCTTTAAGAGCCATCGCATGTTTCCATCGGTTTTCTTGCTATTTCCCTCTGCCACGATAACGGCATAGCCCAGACAGGGGATGCTCCTTTAGCCATGGTTCCAAATTAAGACACATGTAGCAATGCTGCAACCAACCCACAGCTGACAAGGGGTAATGTAGGCAAGTAATAAGCCAGTGTTTTAAGCCAGTGAAATTTGAAGGTGTTGCTATGGCAGCATAACTTAGCAAAACCAGACAGATAAACCTACTATGGGGTAGGTGAAAAGACTATCAACATGAAAGGCTGGTAGATTTAAAAAGTGTTTTGAAAGATAGACCAAAAAAGCAAAAAAATTAACTATGTTTACCTCTGAGGAGAGGGTCTAAAAACTAATGGGTTTGTAGAGAGAGGGTAAGATGAGAGGGTAACTTTTTATTTCATACCATTATATATGGTTTGAATTCTCTCTCTCTCTCTCTCTCTCTCTCTCTCTCTCTCTCTCTCTCTCTCTGTGTGTGTGTGTTTGTGTAAACATGAGCAGCAGCATCTGGGCAGCTGGATCATTTGGGCCATTTCTTTTCTTCCTTATGTTTTTAGTATTAAAAAAGATTAGAAGTATAATAAAGCAAATAATCATTACTTAAAAATAAATAAGAACTATCCTTCTACCCTTGAGGAACTCAAAAATCAATTGACAGTTTAGTTGTAAAGACAGCCTCTCCCCAAAAAATACTCAGTTAATTTTTTTAAACATCAAAGGCTAAATGCAAATAGAAAATATTTTTATGAGTATGTCATATGCAATTCTATCAGTCTATTTTGAAGATAGATGGTGCAGCCAACTACTGATCTCAAAAGGAAATTCTCTCAATTTCATTATTATTATTTTTTTTTCCTTTTTGTCTTTTTTCGTGTCCGGCAACGGATCGCAACCCTCAGTGTCGCGCCCGTACCGGACCGGACCGGCAACGGGATCACAACCCTCGGTGTTGCGCCCGCACCTCGCTCAGCCAGTGAGCGGGAACCAGTCTGTATGTGGGATCTGAACCCTCGGCAGGAGCGCCGCCGCACTCCCAAGCGGCGCACTGTAGCAGTGCGCCACCGGGCCGGCCCTCAATTTCATTATTTAAATATGCCAGTTAAACTGGCAAAGAAGCTTGCTCACGGAGTTAAGTTTCGTAAATAAGCCTTCACCAGTACTACAGACAAGGTATGTACTCCATTAAGTTAATCCATGTACAATAAAATGATAAAGGAGAGCTGAAGGATGAAAACAGCAGGAAACAATTCTAACCATAACTCTTGTGATTAAACAACACTTGAATCATTACAGAAATCAAGTTCAGTAGAGTAACACTTTACTATTTGAACACGTTTTTATTTCAATTGAGCAATATGTGAACATAGCAGAAACCTGCAAATATGATTAGGAACATGTCTGCACTTTTCATCTTAGGACCTCAAAGCACTTTACAAACATTAATTTAACCCCATATCACCTGAGAGGTAGATATTATACAATGTTATAACCATCTATTCCACTGCTACAAAATATTTAAATACCCTTTCAGTTGTACTGCCCTTGAGAACGTCTTGCCTAAACAGCCAATAAAACAGGAAATAAGCTGACAGTGCATGTGTCACCAACAATCTCCGAAAAGATCAGACCTTCACCCACAAGAACCACTTCCTCTGAGTAAACCACAGAGACTGTACTGGGCAAACCACAACATATCAGCTTGTGTCTGGAATACAGGCAGATAACCCATCTAAAATCTATGGAAGGATATGTCTACACACCTTCACGGGATTTCCTATTTATACTTAAGTATATTAGGGGAATCTGTTACTATTCTCCACAACATATAGCCACTTTCTGCCATTACATGATCAATTTCCTTCAGATGCTGATTGAGTCTCCAGTTTTTCTACAATAGAATAATCTACATTTTCTGAATACACATATCTTCAAAATCCTCTTTGATCTTTTGAGTATGTGAATCTAAAATCAGCATTTATATGTAATATTTGACCAAAACTAGTCTCAGAGCAGTATCTTTAAATGACTACAATATGCTTTATAATATTAAAAGAAAAAGCAATGTGACAAGTGGCTAACTAATTGCAAGCATTAACTAAACCAGGTTTCCTTATATATCTCCAATTTCTGCATAAATTGTTACAGTCACAGGACAGGAAACCTAATTTTTCCACTGGCCATTAGATTTGCTTGTCTCTAGACTGGGAAGCCACCCAGGACTATCATGTGACTATGATCTCAAAAACCAGGACTCAGCATTTGAATTAATAAAAGATCCTCTTTTGGTATGAATCTAAATCGTCAGCTGCACTGGTGCATGCTAATTCAATAAGGTAAACTTAGTACCTTTCTTCTTTTACTGAAAGTTAATAACATATGCTTATGCAATTTAAGAATAGCCTCTGACCTTCACCACCATCATGTATTACCACTGCAGAATCAAAAAGTTTAAAATTATTCCAGGTACTAGCTTTATATGCTTGTCTTAAAGTTAGAAGCAGTCTTACAAACGTTTTTCATATATGGCTATCTTGATACTCCAGATATTCTAAGCTGAAAAAGTAAAATCCTCTAAATTTGGCATGTTTCCAAAATTCTAAAATTACTAGCAAAATACAAAAGAACAAAGGCATCTATTTAAATAATTTTAAACTAAGTTAGTATCAAAGTAAAAGATCTACAAATAAAATACACAAGAGTGCTACAATCTTATATATTTTATAATAATCTAAATATGTACTTTTTCTTTCTGTTACTGTCTCTTGTCATTATTAATAACACTTACAAATATAGTGGCAAGAAAGTAAAATGTTATTTCAATTTCCATTTTATTGAAAATAACAGGAGACCTCCCCACCCCCAAAAAAGGTAAAACTTAATAAACAAAAAAATGAAAACAAAATGACATACAATTCAAGGTAACACAGACTGAAAAACCACTGCGTAGAAAAAAAAGTAACAGCTTCCAGATGTATCTCACCATACAGCAACAGATACTTTACTTTATAGCTACAATCACATCTCCTCACTTCAGAGATGTTTAGCTTCATTTCTGTTTTTCAATCAACAATGGCTCCTGACACTTAGTATTTCTGTACCCTACCCTTTTGTCACATAATTTATAACATTTGTTAATTGGGGACACTCATATTTGAAAGACTCCCTTTGTAAAGAAGCCTCTTATAACATGAGCAATTGTTTAATTAGTTGATTTGGTAATTATACTGTTTGTATAAATTTATTTCATTTGATTGTGACATCTCTTACATCCATTCTAAAAACTATCTAAAATAAAAGTGAATTAAAATGATCTTCAGAATCTTTTTACCCATAATTTTGGGCTATGCCTGGAGAAAATCACAGTAAAACTAAAGTTGGAACTTGCTTCTCTAGAATATCAGTCAAGATAAAATACAGACTATTACATTTTGTACCAGAAGAGCAACTAATGAAAAAAAAATCTTGTGCTAGAAGAGCAGTTGGGAAAAGCTAATGAAATATTAAGAGGGACAGGTTGGTTTTTAGAGAATGGATCAACAGAAAACATATATCTTGGCTAAGCAAAGAATAAGTAAGGGTAGGGGAATGGAAAGAGTAGTAGATAACTGTCTGAACCATTTAGAGTCATATAAACATAAAATGGGAGAAAGCATTATTTAGCCTGGTACAGTAAGTATATACAAGTAACAGGACAACTTAAAAGTGAAGTCTGAGCTAAGTATCAGGAAAAACTTCCTGACTACGAGATCTACTAGACAGTTGTTCAGTCTCCTGAGGAAGTAACAAAAGCTTTATCCTCTAGAGATACTTAAAATTAGAATGTGTGAGGTCCTAGAAAGCAACCTGTACGAGGAAAATCCAACTCTGATTTGGTCAAGTTGAAAAGTTACTAAAGGAAAATAGGACAGAAAAACAACATACATAGAAAGACAATAATTTATTTTATTTTATTTTTTGATGGCTGGTTGGTACAGAGATCCAAACTCTTAACCTCTGTTATAACACTGCGCTCTAACCAACTGAGCTAACCAGCCAGCCCAAAAGACAATGACTTAGAGTGAAAAAATAAGGAACCTGAGAGCCAGAAAATCTAGGTTAAAATCTTGGGTCTGTCCTTTCTAGTTTTATAATCTTGACTTAAGCTCTACAAGTTGCCTTAAAGTGTAAATGATGGAAGCATGATCTGCCCTACACTAAGTGAAAATACTTGAAATGTTAAAGAATTAAACTACCATAGGATACCATTACATTGTAAGAATGAATATGCTAATAAAAAAAAGAATACCATTACATATATGAGGATATTTTACTCAAAGGGAAGCAAAATATTTATAATTCTGCTGATTTTAAAATTTCAATTCAAATAGCACTCTTTTGAAGACTCCTAATTATTAAAAGCAAAAGAAGCATGTCTTCAAATAAAGCTTTACATCCTCAAAACAAAGTTTTAACGGATGAGACCAAATGAAGTTAAACTTCCTGTTCCTGAAGATGTGGCACAGTCAACTTCTAGGAGATAAGCAATTACATAACAAACATTTCTAATAATTTTGTCAGACAACCATGATACAAGAGTCACTCCAATTACCTCTGGAGAAGCATTAAAATATCATGCTGGTTCTGTGACCTATATCAGTTTGGGAGGCAAGTCATACCTGTTTCTGAATGACATTTAGAAGAGGCAACCACATGTGTACACAAAGGTTTTCCAACTGTTTTCCCTAGAATCACAATGCTCCACCAAAACAAACCATAAAAACTAAAACCCACCATTTATGCGTTCCATGAATATTTGCCTCAAATTTCATTTTAGTTGAAAACTCAATCTTAGTTAAAAAAACAAAACAAAAAAAACCTACATGTTAATTCAATTCAATGTTAGATGTTAACAATTGGAAAACACCAATATGTTAAACGGTATCTCCAGGTTAACATATTTTTGTAATGATTTCAAATAAAGCTTCTCTTGTCATCTCACTAAATAAATATGAACATCTTATAAATGTGCCATTAATCAGGAAGACTGTATCTCTGCACTTTTTTACATATTTACTTTGGTCTGTACATGTTGACTCATGAAAATTGTTCAAGTTAATGTACTATTGCATACCTATATGAATTAAGATTTTTTTATGCTAAACAACTAAAAGTCAAAAAAACCCTGAATACAAAGCTACTAGCACTGTGATCCTTAACCCCAATTTCAATTCTGTATCTACCAATCAGCTGACTTTACAAGAAAACGTTACAAATAATTTCACCTTGCAGACAAATGACTAATACAGCCTTGAAAACAGCACACAAACATGAGTTCTTTTTTTTTAATCAAGTGTTATAATAACAATTTTAGCAGGAAAAGTATCATGAATGAAATTACTGGGTATATGCATACAAAGTCACAGATTTCCATAGTCCCTTTAAAAGTTTGCTTAAGTAGGGCTGGCCAGTTAGCTCAGTTGGTTAGAGCCTGATGCTGATAAAACCAGGGTCCTGGGTTAAATCCCTGTATAGGCCAGCCATCAAAAACAAACAAAAACAAACAAACAAACAAACAAACAAAAGCTTGCTTAAGTAAAACAAACTTAAAGCTGAATTTGGTGTTAATAAAATTCCATCACACCAAAAACCTCTGTTTATGTACAAGTCAAGAACAACAAAATCCATAAGCCCTAGGCAAAACAAAGGTCCCTTTATTTCTAGGAAGACCCTTATAACTTTCCTACTTGTCTTGTCCCCAAAAATTCACTGTTATAGAATTTGGCCTGAAATCATTTACTGAGTCCACTGAAAGAGCATTCTCTCCTCTCTAACGTTCAGAAGCAATTCCAATTGCCATAGGATCCCTAAATTCTCAGGGATAGAAGAAAGGCATCTAGGAGGATTGGAAACAATTAAGGATATATTTTAGGACTGAATGCAGCAATCAATACAGACCAAAAAACGGCAATCAGAAATTTCTGCCACTTTTCTTTTTGGGGGGGGCAGCTGGCTGGTAACTGGATCCAAATCTATCACTTTTCAAGTGATCATTCTAAACTTGAAAGTATCACCTCCAGGTCTCATGGAAGTTACAAAGCAAGAGACTGGAAGGTATTCATAAACTGCTTAGGCTTTTTTTCAAGCTGTTCAGATATACTACATTAAAAAAATAGCTACCATGAACACAGTTGAAGTTTTAAAAAAGGTTTGCATTTTAAGTTTAAAAAGAGGGGTGGGGGCTGGGGAGTAGAAGATGAAGAGAAAAAGAAGGAAGCAAGTGAATGTAACTGCAAAATAATAACAGGATATAACAGAGTTCTAAGTATCCAAAGTGACCAATCAGAGACTAAACATAGCTGAATTCCATCCCAGCCCCAGCACGTCCCTACCACAAGAATAAAACCCTTCTTATCTTGTTCAGCCATGTGTCGCCTGCCACAAACTGCAAAACAGAACAACGCCCAAAACCAGCTAGTCTGATTTCAACTTAGGACAGACAGACTCTGTAGTCAGAAGCACCACAATGCAAGAACTCTAACTCACACAGCTGGCCTGGTGGTTCTGCACACTCTACGAAACAAAGCCATACCAAATACAGTACTTCAGTCTTGAAAGGATCTCTAAAAAGCTACACTGGCACTGTTAATTTGCCAACAGTTCTAGAATCAGCAAAACATACCTACAGTACACTGGAGTTAGACAGTGAGAAAAGATGATGAGGTAGGGAATGCTGAGAGGAAGCTAGAAACCATTCCACACTCAACTTTGTTAAGGTACCCTGGCACAGAAATAACACTAAACCAGTACTCCCAGATTTCACCCCAACATATATTCAAATCAGGGACAACTACTCTCTTAAAGAGCAAATGGATGCTTTGTATTCACAGAATAAGATATGGTTAAAGAAAAATTAGTGGTCACATAAAAATATCTCATTAAAAAATAAAACAAAAAAACCTTGTAATAAATTCCTAAGAAACAGGTCTCAGTAGTGTTTAAGTGGCTTT
This sequence comes from Galeopterus variegatus, assembly GCF_000696425.1. Classification (NCBI taxonomy): domain Eukaryota; kingdom Metazoa; phylum Chordata; class Mammalia; order Dermoptera; family Cynocephalidae; genus Galeopterus; species Galeopterus variegatus. Next base: position 207,942 of record NW_007726691.1, on the reverse strand, counting down.
CAAGCATTCTTTCTTTTAAAAAAAATATGTAAAATTAGGCAGCACCTTAATCAGTTCAAGAATATTAACACCCAAATCAATTTACAGATTAATCTTAGAATACTCATCTTTTAATCTTTCATAAATAGTACAATGCCTGGCAAAGAACAGGCTTTCAATAACTGCATGCTTATTGAATATTTATATGCCTTCTAAGTTTTAAAAAGGACACAAATCTTGAGATTTTATTTTCAAAATAATGGAAATAGAAAAAAGTCCCTAAGAAGCAAAACTAAAGAAAAGCTCCATTACTTGGGGGCTTTTAAGTGATTTTTGTGTGGAGTGAGCTGGTGACCCTAAGTTCTGTTTCTACAAATTAAATACCCTGGCATCGGAATGGAAGCCAACATTACATTAGCTCCTATTAATACTTCTTGTCTACAGACTCAACAAAAAAGGCAAGAATTGAATGAACCAGGAAAACAATGATCCATACACAACCATAAAAGTGATTTCTCAGAAGCAAAACACTCTGAAAGGAAAAGGAATCGGGATAACTAAAAGAAACCAAGATAAGCATTGTTGCTACTCACTTAAGTGCATTCTCAGAAAAAAAATTTTTTTTCATTGAAAATGAAAACCCACTTAAAAATACACAAACAATAAATATAAATAGTTTAAATAGTTAATGGAATTTTCTAGGTGAACATTCATGTGACACTGGAAACCATCAACAGGAAGAGGAAGTTCTGTTTCTGGAGTAGCTGTCATGGAATGATAACGGAATTTGGCCCTTTTAAAGTCAACAAATGGATCTTCAATTGAGTGAAATTCTCTTACTAGGAAATTAAACTACTTTCTGCAGGCGCACTATTGTTGCACTTTTCATCAAAGAGCTTTGGGACTCTCAGTTATCTGATCTACTTTTTATGATGTAATAGTCTGAAGGCTGACTTTAAGCAAGCTGACTGAAATTTGGCACTAGCACATAGTATCATAAATTGAGAAACAAAATGTGGTAAAATAACATGTTTTTATCGCTTAACCCACTGAAAAGAATAACTCGTAAGAGTAAGGGAACTCCACTTCAACCACATATGGTCTAGCTTAATTCACCACACACCACCATGCGACACTGTTAAAAGATAAACACAGAACTCAACAAATCCACCTGCCACGCTTGTACTATGCTCAGGGTTTATATCCCTTAAACGCAAGTGTTTCTGGAAGATGATATATTAAAATGAAACAAAAGCAATCCCCATGATTTTCTCTCATTTCTTCCAGCTCCTGGCTGTTTGCCTCCAGCAAGAGCCTGTGATTGACTGGTAATGTCAACATTCTGGAAAATATTAGACAATAAACACTGGGCAAGTCAATACCTAAAAGAGATCAAGTTCACAAATCACCACGCAACAGGCTCAAAACTGCGTTCACAAATATAAATTTCTCAAAGTAACCGTGTCTGGAGATCTACGACAGACAGAAGTAAAACTGAGGATGCACCAATACCCCACCAACTTCAGGCACTGACCTTCACCCAAAATGACCTCAAGATGAGTTCAGAATTCTAATGCTCCCTACAGACAGAAAATCACAATCATGGCTTTACCCACCCCTTCTCTGAAAGTCTGGGGGAAAGTTTCTCTCCAGAAAAAGTATATTTCCAAATTCAATCAACCGGATAACTTGGCAGCAACCCCAGACTAATTGCATAGCTCCGAAACAACCCTCTTGCCCACGCCTGTCAACTTCACTGGCCAAAGGCAATCTGCAATCTCCCATTCTCCTGCTAGGTTGGGCCGAATGGACGGAGGCCAGGCGAAGGAGGAACTTCATACCAACCTGTCGGTGATAGTAGACTGTGTGCCACTCATTGGGGCCCTTGGCGAGAGGTCCTCCCTTTATCCAACTTGCATTTTACAGTAACACCTCCGCCCCACCCCCAGTGCACTGAGATCAGGCCCAACTTCGTCAGGGACACAAAAGTCCAACTCGAAACTCCATTCAGTCATCTAGAACATCCGATTGGAAGGGATCGAGGAAAAGGGATGCGGGTTGGAGCAAAAGTTATCTTCCAATACAAACTGAAAAGGTCGGCCAGAAGGCCAGTTCTAGAGCTAGCGATAAATCCTCCGAAGGCAAAAGGACAAAACTTCGTCACAGAGGGAAGTCCGCGAGCCGTGGGAAGGGGACCCGGGAATCCCTCCGGGGCTGGGGAGGGATCAGCTCAGGGCCGGGTGTCGGCTCCTCCTCCGAACTCTCGGGGCCTCGAACTCGGCGCCGCCGCAGGGCCGGGCCCTCTCGCCGCTGCTCTCTATCTGGGGCTGCCGGCCGCTCGTGGCCGCAGCCTCGGCCGCGTCTCGGACAGTCCCGCGCCGGGTTCGCGCGGCTCCATGTCCCCCGACCCTGGGACCCCTCTTGTCTCCCTCGCCACCCCCACCAGGCTCCGGGCGCTGGGACTAGCCGCGGGTGCCGCGAAAAGGGGGTCCCGTAGCCCTAGGTGACAGGAACCCGGGTCTCTCAGTGCCGCAGGCTGCTCCCCATCCCTCTGAGGCCCGGACTCTTCCGCAGTCTGCACAGGCGGCGGCAGCGGCCCCTCCCCGATGCTTGGGTAGGCGGCGGTTCCCGCGAGGGGAGGGAGGTTCCCGACCGGCCCGGCCTGGAAGCCCCGGCAGCAGCAGGCTGAAGCGACGGCGGAGACTCCCCGCGCAGGGCCGGCTCGCCGGGTTCTGGGCGCCCTCGCGGGAGCGCGCGCGGAGGGCGGAGGAGGCCGCCGGCGCTGCGGTGACGCGCGATGTCAGTCAACAAACATCTATCAGGAGCCCTCTGTGGCCTAGTGGCATGGAGCAACTTCAGATGAGCTGCTCAGCACAGTCACAGCACGTTGGAGGTACACAGATTCGTATAACTTCGTATAATGTATGCTATACGAAGTTATTACGCCCTCGCGGGAGCGCGCGCGGAGGGCGGAGGAGGCCGCCGGCGCTGCGGTGACGCGCGACTATCGCGGGCACGCGCGCGGATTCCGGTTCCGGTTCTGTCTTCCCGACTGGCCGCGGCCGCGTCCAGCGAGAGCTCGCTTTTCCCCTCCCCCGTCGACTTTTTTGGCCGCCTCCCCTCTGACTTCAGATAGCCGCCTCACCCTAGATCCCTCCGCCTCCCGTCGCTCTCGAGTTTGCGCCGCTCCCGCGCGGACGCTTCCGCCGGAGCCTTGCTGGGGGGAGCGGAAAAGTAGTTCGGTGGGGTGGAGGGAGGTCAGGGACAGGCCGGCCCTGGGAGTCCCACTCTCCAAACCTTGCCGGCCTTTGTGTTCCGTGAGTGCCGGAGAGGTGTACTTTGAAGTCTACTTGGTACTAAGTTGGCTTTAACCAGAGACCGCCGGAGAGAATTGCCCCCGATCCCAAGGAGTTCCTGACGAGAGGCTCACTGGGAATCACCCACCCTCTTGTCCTGGAAACTTTTATCCCTTAAGGAATGTACTTGTCCTCCTTATGTTCTGGTAACACGTATCGAGTGCTTTTGACCGCTGGACGCGAGCTCAGGTCCAGGTGCCGGGACGACGTCCCTCGCTCCTGCGGCACACCCTGCACAGAGAGCTTCTGGCTTTGGCCGCTCACCTGGGCACCTGCTGGCTGGCCTCGTCCCCGGAGGGGGGCCGCCGCGCACAAGTCCAGGCTGCCAGGGGTGGCCTGGGGAAGGGAGGCGAGTAGGGCTGGGGAGAAAGAAGATTTGGGAACTGGGGCCAGGATTTCTTGGTATGAATAGTGCTTTTCGACTGTTTCTGCCTTGGCAAAATGAAATGTACTATTTGCCCAATTGAGAAAGCATGTTGCTTTCCATAGCGACTTAAATTTGTGGAAAGAAGTGGAGAAAATAAATTTATCCAGTAAATTGTATTATGGTTCTCTCTGAAGAGTTCCCAAATATTTTTTCGTGTTTTTTATTTTATTTTTTTCCCCTACCGGGTAGAGAGATTTAAATATCCGTCTAGTTTTATGATTGAATAATTCAGTATTGTGACAATTTAAGTACCACAACGATATAGTTCTTCAATTCTGCCTGCAAACGTCTAAAGTGGCTATCCCTTTTATCCATTTATCTTCAGATTTTTTATCTTAAACCTGTGTTGGTAGTAAGGGACTTCAGCCATTTTGTGGAAATCAAATGGCAAATCAAATCTAATAAACAGTGGATGCAGAGAGAGGAAACAATTACCTCTTAACAATGCTGTTTCTAAGTCTTTCTGCAACAGTTCACGGAAGGATCATTATCCTTGAATAGATGCATGAGCTAAGACTGACGTTAGAATAGGGTAAAAAAAGGAAAAGATAAACAGAAGCCAAAGATTACTTCTTATTGCTTGATTTTTTTTTAAAGTTCAGGGCACAGCCAGCTCATTTTGTAATGTTTATTTTTGGAAAGAATAGAAGCAGATTAGGGTTCCAGGACACTTTTCTAATGATCAGAACAGGACATATTGCCACCTGCTGGTTCATCCTAGCATGACAATTTTATCCTGAAGCTTCTCCCAATTAAATTTTCTACAATATAACTGGAAGGAGTTCCATTCATCTGTATACAATGGCCAAAATGCAAACCTTACCCCAAACTTAATAATATTAAATGTACTAAATATCTTATTTTCCCCTATTTTAATAATGTTATAGTCTAAGTATCAAATTAATTGTACCCAATGAGTCATCAAAACATGCATTTTAAGAGTTCCTCTCTTCCCTCCAAGAATGCCTCAATACTTAAGTTTCAGGAAAAAAACAAACTGGGAAAGTTTCCTAATTCACCTTCTCTTCCTTGCATACAAAACCTCCTGGCAAGCTGTTTTCAAGACCTTTCCAAACTTAAACAGACCCAAGGCTCTAGCTGTGAGCAAAAGAAGGCATTTTGCTGTGGGAAAGCTTCAGAAGATGGTAAGCAAAGGATTGAATTAAGCCAGTGGTTATTCATTCCAGAACTAATTTTTTTTTAATGATGAAAATCTTTATAGTCACCCACAAAGCACTAATGATAAAAACATCCCCTGGAAGCTTCTTTACAGCTGTCAGTGGCTTGGTTGTTCTAAAGCCTCCATCTATACAATGCTTGCAGAAGAGTCAGGGGGGTCTGGATAGAACACCCTCCCCAAGGTAAGTAGTCATTTATCTAGAAAAGTGACGTTTGTGACGCAGCCCACGGATATGCTCTTTGAGGAGGTTTTCCAATGGAGGTTATTCTAAACCACATTCTCATCCTCTTTATTCTTTCAGCCTGCTTATTAAGTACCTACTATGGGTGCAAGACTGTTTTAGGCACTGGAAACCCAGTTCTGAAGACAGCCAAAGGCCCTGTCTTCATGGATTCACTCAACATCATCATTTTCAAGGTAACTGCCCAAACAGTGGCAGAACAAGAAAGAAATTAAGTTCTTCCTGCCTCTTTTGGCAGACTGTTTTCTATATCTCAGTTGCTACTCCCCAAAATAAAAAATTGTAGGAATGATTGATGATAAACAGCAGATTAGAGATATTTCACCAGTAAGTATGAATATGGGTCAACATTTCTACAGACCAAAAGGCTTTTATTTTTTTAACTTCTTGGCAAAGCAACAACAAAGATACAAAGGCAGACTCTGGATTTATAAAAAGTTGTTTTATTTTTATAAAATTTAGTACAAATCTTATTGAAATATAAATCCTTCTTGAGCAGTATTAGTTATCACATAGTAATTCAAATAAGTACTTCATTTTGTCTGACCATACCACACATTAATTAGCCCTTCATTTACCTGTGATGTGAAAACTTAGTATCTTGACTGCTGAGTCATCTTCATTTCACATTTTTCTCAGAGAGATTTCTTCATAGTTATCAGCTACAGCATCAAGAAAAGCTAAAACAAGGGAATTCCTTCCCCTTATCCATTATTCAGGTTTCTCATCATTCAAAAAAAATCTACATACATTCCCATGAGAGTGCCCCAAAACAGCAAGATCTGCAATCCCTTTACTTCTGAGGGGTAAAAGAGAAAAAAATTGGTACCAGATTAAGCCTGTTCGTTTGTCTGGTATGAAACAGGTTGCACTGTGCCAAAATTCAAGAACCAGCTTTTTCTTTTTTTAAAGCTCATGTGCCAAGCCACTCTTTTCTACTAGGCTTTTGCTAAAATCAGCATTCTCCAGCATCCTACTTTGACCACAATTTTGTTGGAAAGACATTTGCCAGCATTTTAGGGATTCTGATCATAGAAAAAAAAAAAGAGGGGGAGATGCTGTCAGATTATTTCAATGCCCAGAAAAACTCTTTAACCAAATGACAGTCATTTTAAAAGACCCACTGTTAACATGCCTTTAAAGTTACCTTTTGCTTAGTGATGACTCTACATGGTTCCAACCACTCCCTAATGCCTATTTCTATGGCCAATAACATCTATTTTCAAGACTACCCATTAGGTATTAATGACCATAGAGTGACCATATAGTGGACTGATCTTCAGCCTTGACTTTCATAGCACCGTACACTTGCTGACCAACTGAACTAATCAATCACCCTTGGTCTAAATAACATGGTAAAAATAAATAAACAATAAATACATAATAAATAATACTTCGTTTTTTCATAAAAGCCCTACATTGAAGACCTCCATTAATAAAATGCCACATAAAGTCTCTATGAAATATACAACGGGGTAATTCATTCATTCACAACAGGTTTAAACTGAGGCAGAGTAAACAAGTGACCTGCCCAAATGAATCTGGCAAGTGAGTAGCAAAATCAGTTAAAAGAACCCCGGAATTCTTGATTATTAACCGTTTGTTCTAAGCTTATCTTCTTGTCTCTCCTACATTAGAGTCTATCACACTAAGAAATATTTTTTCCCCTTCCAAGACTGGCCTTCTCATATAAGTTTGTCTATAGAGAGTGGCACCTTTTTAAGAGGAGGAAGAAAAAGTAGTAAGAGTACTAAAAGGGAATGTATCTGAAATCAGAAAAATAGTAGTAATAAAGAAAAAATGTTAGCCTCATCACACTGAGGCCAATACACACTTTAAAGTCTTTGGTTTTAGCTTGCAAAAATGTACAGCAGAGCTGAAACCTGAACTGCCATCTCAAGTACAGTGGAATCCACATGGTAAATCCCTATGGAATTTAGTCATAGTCTCTCATGCCTAGGAGATTAATGCACAAAAGCCCTGAGAACTGGCATAGTTTTCCTGGTACGGCAGAACCCGTACAACAAGACTTGGTAAATCTACCCACATCTCATTCATCTTCCATCCAAAGCCCTAGGTCTATGATTTTTGTGCGAAAAAAAAGTTAACATAGCAGGCCTGAACTGCTATCCTTGGAAAGGCCTGCTTACAAGGTTGGACCATGGCTGGCACCTGGGAACTTAGATTTCGGAAGGGTTCCCACAATTAACTGGTAAGACTGCTTTACTATACCTAAACCATTTGTACAAACAATACAGTTTATGCTGAACATATATTTTCCTTTTGGGAGTCTCTAATTTTGCTATGTGCCAGGCAGAGGCTGCCTACAGGAACAGTCCCCAGTGAAAACCTTGGGCACTGAGTCTGTAATGACCTTTCCAGGTAGACAACATTTCACACATTTTGTCACAAATTGTTGCTGCAGAAATTAAGCACATCCTGTGTGATCCCACTGGGAGAGGACTCTGGAAGCTTGTGCCTGGTTTCCCCTGGATTTTGCCCCAGGTGCCTTTTCCCTTTGCTGATTTTTCTTTGTATGTTTTCACTATAATAAATCAAAGCTATGAATAAGACTACATGCTGAGTCCTCCTAGTGAACCACAGAACCTGGGGATGGTCTTGAAGACCTCTAACACAGTTGGTAGAGGGAAGTTCACTAAGTAACCCCCACCCCCACTGCTTCCACAATTTCACTCTCATCCTTCTATCCCCCTTTGTTTAAGCAGATCCAGTTCTCTCACCCAATGCTCAGAATGCCAAAGGCATGTCTCTTCCTGAAGGTCCTTCACTTTATAGTAAATGGGGTGAAGTTACATAAATTGCTACATGCAAAGCAGGAATAAGTGTTTGTTGAAAGAGTTACTTCTCAAAGGAACAAGAAATAGCATTAATCTTTTTCGAGCTCCTTTCTAAGCTGTCTGAAGGTCAAACCTCCCTTGGACAAGAGGACCCAGGGTCGCCACAAACTAAAACGAATACTAGAAATACTCACCTCATGGTTCTGACTTATTCCCAACTACCACTAAGGATTCTCCTTCTACAACTGTGCCACTGTAGAAGTTAGTGTTTTAATACTGGTATATGCTTGGCTTGATGACTGACCAAATTGATCAATAAATTTAGCCCTTTTCTGAAACCTAAGTTTGTTATCAGAGTGATTCCACAACCATATTTCCAACCTAGTTCCCGTGGCTGACTTAACCCAGTCCATTATCTGGAATGAGCCTTGGCTAGTGCGTCTTGAGATGTCCATTACATTTTAGCTGCCGTTCCTCACCCCTCCTGCTTCTCCAGGCATGGTATTTCTTGATGCTTTTCTTCCATGCAAAGCGCCAGATACTAAACATGAAACACCAAGACACAGCATACATGGCTATTCCCCCAACCTTCACAAACCACTTAGGAGTGGGTGAGACCATTTCACAGAAAAGGAGGCGAGCTCCTACACCAATCCTCACTCCAGTGAACAGAGCCACAAAGAGGAAGTCCACCACATCTCCAGTGAAACTGTGGTAGTGCCCTGTTTCACGGAGAAACCAGCGCATCTGTAGCAAGGGGTTGGTGACCTCACTTCCAAAGAGGACGGCATTGACCTCTGTGCCTGACTCCCCAAGCACCAGGGCCATGATGATGCCCAAGATACTCAATATGTGGTGAGCCAGCATCAGGGCACCTTCAGACTGGAAGTAGATGCACCAGCCCAAGTCGAAGATGAAATAGCCCAAGGTGAGACACAGAACGTGCACCTGGAGAGGCGTATTGGGTGAGCCTGAAATAAACCAAGACAGAAGCAAACTGAAATGACTAGGAATTGTGTTTCCTCACACAGGAAGCCTGTGTTGTAGTCTTTCAAACCGTAGGAAATCACCGAAGATGACAAAAACAGTGCAGGCACATTCTTTTTAATAATAACCAAAGGCAGACAAAATCTAAAACCTCGGTCTTTACCAAACCAATATTCAGGCCCCAGGAGATGCTGTTCTGTTGAATCAGACCTCAGTGATTTGAGCATAGGCAATAATCTCAGTGTCCTCTTTATGGAACAGCATAAAATTGAGTTATTTTGTTCTTTTAATTAAAATCCTACATTGTCTCTTTATATCTTTTTTCTTTTTTTTTTTTTAAACCAGCTAACAGTCTGTTTCCAGACTCTTCAGTCATTCTGTCCTGAATGTCAGATTAATTTCTTAGCTTAATGGATTAGGTTATTGGACAATGGTGGCCCTAACCCATTCTGAAAGTGGACTCTGGAGAGAACCCCAGAAGTTAGTGTGTCCCCATGTCCAAGAACATCAGGTGCAAGGACTTAACATGTTCAAACATTTAAGAGTTGCTTTCATATCAGTTTGACAGTATGGGGAAAACTCAGAAGCTCAATATGTGAATCTAAGGATATTCAAAAAAATAATAATCTAAGAAATTTTTTTTTTCCTTTTTGTCTTTTTTCGTGACCAGCAATGGATCGCAACCCTCAGTGTCGCGCCCGTACCGGACCGGGACCGGCAACGGGATCGCACCTCGCTCAGCCAGTGAGCGGCTGACCGGCAATGGATCGCAACCCTCAGTGTCGCGCCCGTACCGGACCGGGACCGGCAACGGGATCGCACCTCGCTCAGCCAGTGAGCGGCCGGTCTGTATGTGGGATCCGAACCCTTGGTGGGAGCGCCGCTGCGCTCCCAAGCGGCGCACTGTAGCAGTGCGCCACCGGGCCGGCCCTAAGAAATTTTTTAAAAAATCATATTCCAGGTTATGTGCTGAATTGCATCCACCTGAGATTCATATGTTGAAGCCCTTTCACCCCCAATATCTCAGAATATGCCTATATTTGGAGACAGGACCTTTACAGGGGTAATTAAGTTAAAATCGGGTCATTAGGGTAGGCCCTAAGCCAGTATGTCTGATGTCCTAATAATAAGTAAGATGTAGACAACACACACAGAAGGATGACCATGTGAGGTCACAGGATGAAGGCAGCTATGTGCAAGCCAAGGAGAGAGGCCTGAGAAAAACCAAACCTGCCAACACCTTGAGCTTGGAATTCTAGCCTCCAGAATTATAAGAAGATAAACTTCTGTTGCTTAAACCACCCAGTCTGTGGTATTTTGTTATGGCAGCGCAAGCCAACTAATACAAAGGGATACAATTTTGTATACTAAGGAAGTAACACTTGCATATCTGGTGACTTAAAAATTAATATAGCTGCCCAAAATAGTGAGGCGCTGGTCAAATCAGTGATGGTAAATGCATACAACACGATATTATGTAACAAATAAAAAGGATATGGAAGATCTATATACACAGACATGCAAAGATGATGTCCTTTGAATATACAAGTAAAAATTGCAGGTTACCAAAAAATATGTATAATACAGTTCTATTTGTGTCTGTTTGGGGGTGGTGGTAGATGTTGACATGGGCTTTATGTTTTGTACATAGCTGATTGATTCAATTGTAATAAGAAATCTAAAATTTGTTTGTTTGTGTTTTGTTTTGGTAGCTGGCCGGTACAGGGATCCACACCCTTGACCTTTAAAATTTGTTTTAAAAGTAGAGTTATGAAAAGCAGAAACAACAGGTGACATAAACAATATCAGAGTCAAAAATGATGACTGACGATCCCAATATAAATTAAATGGGAATTATTCATCAATATGCTTCAAAATTGTACAAATTCTGTTTAAAAGCCCCACCCCTCTAAGACTATCCCCAAATTGTAAATCCCTAAGGGCAAATACACTAACATCCCCTACCTACCTGGGTGGGTAAAAGGCCAAGGACCATCAATGAAGCCAATATAAGCTGAGAGGCCTATAGAGAGGACTCCATGGGTGAAGGTAACCAGCCGACAGCTCCACTCATAGCTTCGGTGCTTATTCAGGCGGCAGAAAGAAATATAGAGCGAAAGCCAGCCACACAGGCTGCACAGCACCTGCAGACACAGAGCTAATGCCATCCTATGATAAAAAGACCAAAACAGGAAAAACAAAGGATGCACCCTAAGAAAACAGCATTACATTGTTTTGTGTATATGTCCTCATTTCTACTATAGAATAGTACAAAAACATTGCTTTTACTGAAACACTTCTTTCTTATCTACATAGCCAAGAATCTTCTATTTCAGTATGGTTGTGTTTATAACTTCATGTTCCTTAGAGATAACATGTTGGCAACTGGTGAAAGCTGTAAGCTGGAAACCAGGAACTGCATTCCAAGTTGGTAGGCTGTCTAACATATATTATAGATCATAAATGTCAATAATAACCCTCCAGCAATGACTGACCTTGCACAATAAAACACAGATAATAAAGTACATGTATTAGATAATGTCTTCACATTTCAAAAATCCCAATGAAAAGCTCTAAAGAAAAAACGAAAACATCACCACTTTGGTTTCTGTCACATGACACATGGCAGTTTAATGTGGTTTTAAGCTGATACTAAATTCAGCTGAGGTTTGGATTTGGGTCACAGGTTTATCAGTCAAATTCAAAACTTGGGGTAAACCTAAATATCGAACTAAACAAATAGTGCAGACATCTTGGAAGAGGGGGAAAAGTCCTAATTCTATTCATTTCTGAAATCCAACTCAAAGATTTGCCAACAGGGAAGCAGAAGGATTCTGAGGTATAAGAGGGGAGTTTTTATTTAGATATAAAAATACCTTTAAGGAAATTATTCAGTTAAAAATGAAACAAAATCAGAAAGCTACATTTTACTGGCGATAAATACATTAGGACAAGAACAACTATAACTGAGTCAGTTTAGTCACATACGACTAAAATCTAAAAACGATCAAGATGTTATTAACATTCACTAGCGTCTCTTGAAAGTACAAACAAAAAAGTCAAAAACATTTCAGATATCTGTCTCATCTCAGCAGGAATTTTCTGCATGGCTACACTTATTGCTAAACCCTATTCTGACAAGTGAAATAGTATCTGTGGACCCACATACTTCGATACACAAGCCACTCCCAAGAATGCTATCCAGAGAGGGCTTTAAGAAGGTCAAGTTCTGTACAGCTTTCATCTGAAATCAGATTTCTACTCAAGAAAACGGTAGGTGTCCAACCTTAGTTCCAATTCTGTCTCTGTCCCTAACTAGCCATAAGAGTGTGGGCAAACCTAACCTCTAGAGCCTGTTTTCTCAAACAAACAAAAAAGATGGAAAAGAAGAAAGAAAGAAGGAAGGGAAGGAAAAAGAAGGGAGGGGGGGGAAGGATTGAAGAACTTTGTGTTCCGGTCCAGTTCCAACATGGAGTTCTGAGATAAATTTTGTAAATCATCTAAGCCAATTTTCAGAGCAAGGGCCAGAAAGCAAAGTACCCAGAGTGAACAGAACCGTCCTCCCTTAGTTCCTTTTGAAGGCCAGGGTCACTGGCCAGTAATGCGGATCAGCTCATATGGATATGCCGATTAGTATTTTTAGAGTTCTCTGAATCCTAATTCCCTGGCAGAACAGAGGAAACAGTAGCCCATTTACGAACACTTCAATAAAAGAACAGACGTTAGTAAATGGCAGATACAACTCTGTGACCTTGGGAAAGTCACTCCATGCCTGGGTTTCGGCTTTTTACTCTTGGTTTTGTAAAAGAACGGAAGGGTATTTAGATGGCCACTCCGGCTCCAAGTCCAAGGCTCCTCTCTGGCTTCTCCTGTTCCAGGGCGGGACTGGCACCGAGCAGCGATGGGCGGGCCCCCTGGCTCGGGGCCTCGGAGCAGGCGTGGCCGGCGGCGGGTGCAGCCCCGGGCGCTCGCAGGGCGCGCGATCGCATCTCCGTGCCTACGGTCTGCCGCCACGCCCGGCTCGGAGCCCCGGGGCCGGACCGTTATCCCCTCCCCTTCAGAGGCCCGCCTCCTTCCCCACCAGTGGCCCGGGGGGACGAGACCCCCGCGCTGGAGGACCGGCCCGGAGCCCACCCGGCCGCGCGGTCCGCGCCGCGCTGTTACCTGGCGGAACGCACTGGCAAGCCTCGGGCGCCCGGGCGCCCACAGCTCAGGGCCCGGATCCCCGCGACAGGAAGCGGCGGAACGAGGGGGAGACGACGAAGCTGTGACGGCGGAGGAGGAGGAGCCGGGGGTCTGGGGGCACCTGCCGGCTGGGAGGACGGAGCGCAGATCCGGAGCCGGGAGAGCTGGAGGGTCCTCCTGCTTGGGGTTGGGGAGAGATCTAATGGTGACATGAAACCTGTAGACCATTGCACTTCTTTGTTTGTTGTCGGCTAGTTTAAATCGTTATCCATCCTCCCCCTCCCGACAATGGGACAGCCCAGCCAATAATCATTTATTGAGCACCTACTGAGTGCTTGCACACCTACTAGGCAGTGTGGGAGACGTAAGACATCATCCTCACCTTCATGCTTCAATTTAAGTTGTCAAACAAGCATGCAAATAACTGATTACCAGGAAAGTGCTCAGGCCTGAGAATTAGAAGTTATATAATTTCAGCCCTGTCACCAACGTGGCAGTAGAGCATAAGGCTTAAGAGTAAACCCTGGCTTGCAACGCCTTTGGGCAAGTTGCTTGACTTTTCTGAGCCTCTCTTTTCTCATTCACAGAATGGGGATTGTAATAATACCTGTCTCATAAGGTTATTGTGAGAATTTTAAAAGATTGCATATGTAACATGCTTTGAACAATGGCTGGCACATGGAAGTCACTATATAAATGTAAACTATTGTTTTTATTTCACTTAGGTAGATCCTTTCTCCTTTCTGGATCTTTCTTATCACCAAGAAGAGTAAGTTCGAAGAGATGAGTATGAGGGCTCAAATGGGGTAAAGAGGGTGTCCAGTTTGGTTCAGACAGGCAGTGATGGGGTGCTGAGGAGCCTAGACATTCTTAAGAAGACCTTAAGCAAATGTGTGAGTGTTTAGACCATGTCTGGGGAATAGTAAATATTCTAGTTTTGGTCATTTATCCTGCCAGCCCCTCAAGGGTAAAGATGGCACTGTTTTGGGCTGACTGGTTAGCTCAGTTGGTTAGAGCCCAGTGTCATAACCGGTACAGCAGAGACATTCTTAAGAAGACCTTAAGCAAATGTGTGAGTGTTTAGACCATGTCTGGGGAATAGTAAATATTCTAGTTTTGGTCATTTATCCTGCCAGCCCCTCAAGGGTAAAGATGGCACTGTTTTGGGCTGACTGGTTAGCTCAGTTGGTTAGAGCCCAGTGTCATAACACCAAGGTCAAGGGCTCAGATCCCCCTATCCCCTGCTGCCAAAAAAAAAAAAAAAAAAAGGCACTGTTTTCATCTCTGTTCCTCTAGTACCTGGTATGAGACAGATGCAATAAATGTTTGTTAGTTGAATTAATGGGAAATGAACCTGGAAAACTATATTGGAAGCATATTGCTATTTCCAAAGCTTGTTGATCATCTACACTACTTGGGAAGTGTTTTCAAAATAACTTTGTACTAGCTGCACCTTAAATATTGTGATTTAGTAGATTTGGTGTGGGGCCTAAGAATCTGTATTTTTTAAAAACCTGCCCAGGGGTCATTGAGAGGATCAGTCGTCGCATTTGAGAACCACTGCTGTGGTCTTAAATGCCTGTGATGCCAGTCTCTGATGCCAGGCTGAGGCATCTTATATGTGGGTAAGAGGAAGCCGTTTATGTTATTGAGCAACAGAATCATATTATCATGTTCTCCAAGCCCTTGCTACTCTAAGTGTGACCTATGGACCAGCTAAATCTGCTTTACCTGGGAGTTGATTAGAAACACAGAATCTCAGACCCTAACTCTGGACCTACTAAACCAGATTCTGCATTTTAACAACATCCCCAGTGATTTGTATGCACATTTGGGCAGTGGTTTTCTACCTTGATAGCACAGTAGAATTACTTGAGGAGCTTATAAAATCCTAATGCCCAGGCCATATCCCCAACAAAGGAAATCAGAATCTCTGTGTGGGTTTCAATCATTTTTAAAGTTCCCCAGGTGATTCCAATAATCAACCAAAGTTGAGAACCCCTGTTTTAGGGACACTCAACTAAAATCAGTGTAACATGAATTGGAGAAGACCTGTTACAAGTGTGTTGTCATAGACCAGGTAAGAGGTAATGATACTCTGAAGAAAGAACTCATGCAAGGATCCATTTCACTAAATGGATAGTATGAAAATCTCAACCTTTTTCCTATTTGCTTTTGTTGCAGTATATTTTTGTTTTTCCTTTTAATATCTGAATCTGGGACATTCTTGTTGGTGCCACCATCCCCCACGAAAGATCAGAGTATTAAATACTTCAGGAGTCTAAAGGTTAAGGGAAGAAGAATGTACCGGTTCTTCCTAGGTAAGAGTCTTGTCCTAGGGTGATTGGGATTCCAGGTTCAAGCTTCATGCCTGGAATTAAATTTTATTAATTTATATATCTTTGGCCACAATCTCTGTTCCACCAAATCAGATCCTGGTCAACAATGGCATCCTCCAGAAAATTTCTGGGCTGTTAGTGAGAGCAGGGAACAGAAAACTTTCTACCAATTTAATAATAATGACAATAATAATCACAATAGTCACAGATAACACTTATATTGCCTTATTAACACACCAGGCATTGTTCCAAGCACTTTTACTATATTAATTCATTTAATCCTCACAACAACTCTGAGGTGGGACCTATTGTTATTCCCATTTTACAGGTGAGAAACTGAGACGCAGAGCAGTCAAGAACTTTCCCAAGATGATACGATTAGCAGGAGGCAAAGTTAGGTACAAACCCAGCAATATGACTCTGGAAGTCATGCTCTTAACCACCAAGATATGGTGCCTCTGCTGTACCAGAATTTCCTACAGTTGTGTACTGTATTCTCTTCTATTCACAGCTCCTACCTCAGTGAAGGGTATTACAAGTTGTTTAGAGGAAAAAAAGGAATTCCATTTTTAAAAATGTTAATTGCCTATTATGTGCTAGTCACAATGGTAAGCATGGAGATACAGAAAAAATAAAAAGACAGCCTCAACTGCAAGAAGCTCCCTACACACAGTCCAGGGGGAGAAGCAGAAGAATTGGTGAGTGAGATGTAATGGGAGCGTGCAGAGTGCACATGGGGAGGGGCACTGAGTCTGGGGACCTGGGGGCTCAGGACAGGGTTCCTGACTTGAATCTTGGGACTAATCATCTCATTCTCTGAGTCAAACCAAAAGTCATTCCTTTGTCATAAAGAGCCCACAGCTGGACCCACCAGTTTTGAGTCAACTAAAAATGAAATAAAATTTGAAAAGCAGCAGCAACAATCATTTCTTCTTTTATTTCCCCCTTGACAATGACAGGTTGTTGCCCTTAGATTCTCTTGTTTCTAATTAGATGCTGAAGCAGCTAATGAAGCTTCCATTAAACTTCTCTGGAATTGTGGATTTTACAGAAGCATGCAGATGTGAAGGTGAACTGTGCTCATTTTCAGATTTGACTCTGTTCAGCAACTGTCCAAGGCAATGGGTAATGGAAGCTATTGGAGGCTAAACAATTAGGTTACAATTCTGTTTATTTCTTTCATTAAAACCATGGGCAAATGGATAAAAACTGGAGTTTTGGACAGTGCAGATCAATTTTTAGCACTCATCTGAGCAGGATGTTAAGGTAACCAGAATTGCTGCAGTAAAGAGTCAGCTCTAGCATCCGTGAGTATACAAGGAGGAGTGCACACATGCATGTGTGTGTGCAGAGACGTGCACGGATGGGCTCATGGGGGCCAGAGTAGTCCCCTTATATACTCATACTTAAATTATCGCTGGAAGTTCCTCCTACTCTTTGTTACACACATAGCCCCTTTTAGCTAGATCTTTTCTTGAGAAAGTAATCATTACCAATAGGCCTTCTCCCACTTCATGACACTGAAATAGAAGTTTTAATGTAGGCCCCATTCAAACATCAGAAGCAGCTAATTCTTAATGATTTATGTATAGGTTCTCCCCTCAAATATTATTTTTTGTGACAAATGCTTCCCCATTAGTCATTACATTTTTGAAGGGCCTCCCTTTTCCACAGATCAATGTTTTAGCTCAGGAATGGTAACTATTCAAATTTTTATTAACCTGAGTGAGAAAAACCACAGGATAGCTTCCCTGCCCTTCAACCTCCTTGCCAAAAGTCGTAATGCATTCCAAAGCCAAATATTTATGATTATTAAATTATCCTTAGCCTTAAATATCTATTGCTTTCCACTGTGAGTAATGAATAATTGACATTCAGGATATCTGAGATAGATCTTAGCCTCAGCCTCCACCTACTAACTCTCTGAACTGTCTTGACCTTAAACATTCACCATTCTCCCATTTAGAAAATGAGGAAACCAATCTCTCACCTACTCTGCCCTCAAGGTAGTTTGATCACAAAGACTAAGAACTCTGAACTCTTCAGGGCCCTGTATGTGGTCTTTAGCATCAGGCAGGGGAGCAATACACTTAATGTACCAATTTGAAACATCCCCCCTCCACCCCCCACCCCCCGTACCATTTCATTATATGTACTCACGCCCCCTCCCCCACCAACAAAAAGGCACAGAACAATAAGCTACACCTCTTCTTAACAAGACTGGAGTGGTTTTTATCATCACTATACAAATTTATTTAGGAGCAGAGAGATTCCTTTGAATCTCAACAGTTTCCTGGATAAGCAGTCTTTTTAAAAAAAGTTACCATTTCTGGAATGGCTTCATGTTATATCTCTACACACTGGCCCACAAAGAAGGAGACTCTAGATAGAATGTTCCCAAAGATGTCAACAGAGCTTCCTAGCCCATGTGGGAACTCTGTGGAAGCTAGCACAGTATTTCACACTTTGGTATTTTTTCCTTTCTTTTTTCTTTTAAAGAAGATAAAATACTACAGAAACATCTTCAAAATTCACACCTGAGTTAAACATTTTGCTGGAAAATTCCACATTAAGGAGAGAAGAACATAATGCAAAAACAGGAAAGGGCTATCTTATAGATATTTTGCCAGCATAATTTAGTGTGTTTGCTCTTGTTTTCTTCCTTTTCTGAAGCCAGGAGAAAGGAGAAAAGATGGGATAAGAAGTGCAGGGAGGGAAGGAGAGAAAGAACAAGCAACGCTGAACTCTGGGGCAGGAGTGAGAAGACAGAAGAGCACGCAGGGGATGGGGCAGAGTAACGTGCCCAGGGGACCGAGGGTGGCTCACCCTTGTGTAAAGAAGAGGAAAATTGGAGGACACAGTAACAGATGAACTTGGTTGCAGAAAAAGGGGAAAAATTAAAAAGAAAATAGGGTGAAATGAAGATTCAGTCAGAAAAAGTTTCTGAACAGAAACATCAAGGCTTTGGTGGAGACATCAGATTCAAATCTTTTCATAGATTTTGGGATCAGTTCAGGGACTGTGCCTAAATTCAGAGTCAAAACCATTATCTCCCCTTCTGGTAGTTTGGCACACCAGGCAAATGGCTGTCCCCAGAAGCCTATAGATGAGTTGGAGAATAGTGGCAAAAAGTCCTCTCTCTGAAAGACTCTTGCCCAGTGAAGCTGTCTAAAATATTTAGAACTAGAAGGGAAGGCAAGGAAAGTGAAAATGGTAAACTCCTAAGAGGGGCTGTATATTTCAAGAGCATTAGGAGTCAGCACATGGTTCAATCACAGTTTGATCTCCGGAGGCCCTTGCTCCTGAAGAAGGTAAGAGTGCAGGTTCATCGATAGTGGAGATTTTCTTCCACTCTTCTGAAAGTAATCTGTCCATACACAGCAGGCATGACTCCCTTCCTTCCAGCGGGGAATACAGGGCCAGGTGGAGTAGAAGAAAATTTTTGGTCTCAGTGGAGGTAGGTGGGATGATTCCATCGGTACCAAGATCTGGAAGGAAGAAAGAAACTAATCAATCATAAAGTTACTAATATGATGGGGGAAGGTGGGAATGGGGAGTGACTGCTAACAGGTATAGAGATTCTTTTGGGGGTGATGAAAATGTTCTGGAATTAGACAATGATGATGGTTGCACAATCTTGTGAATATACTAAAAACCCCTGAATTGTACACTTGAAAATGGTGAATTTTATGGTATGTGAATTATATCTCAAAACAATTTTTAAAGCTACTTACATATATTATATGGTTCTGTGTATGTGTGTGTCTGGTTTTTTTTTTTTTTTTTTTTTTTTTGGTGGAGCTTTAACTTTGGGGGCTAGGCAACAATTGGCCAGTAAGAGTGGGCTGCCTTGCTGAACTGCCTGGGCTTGGACAAGAGGATTCACCTCTTCTGACAAGCTCAGGTCTGTAAACTATTGCCTAACTTTCAAATCTCTGTTTCATTCTGAATCAGGGCAGAATTTCTCAAGGCGTCAGCTCTGAGAATACTTCTTAGAGTAGATTCTTTGGTCCATGAACTAAGGCCCAGGAGGCTGCAGAAAACAGGGATCAGCACTGCTTCCCTCTCTCCCTGTGTCAGCCAGAGAGAAGCCCAGGGTTTTCGTCATGTCTAAGCTCTAGGCTCGTGTCAGAACATCCTGAGAACTGGGTTCCTGGCATGAAGTCAAGCACACCAAAGGACCCGGCCCTTTCTGATAGGAGTGTTTGGAAATTTCCACCCTCAAAGTGAGGATGGAAATTTTGGCTTTGTTGACATCAGCTCCTTGCCAGGACTGCTCACTGGCTGAAGCTTCTGTTTTAAATCCCCACTCTCTGGGGATAAGGTCCAGTTTCGCTCTCCACTCTGTCCTCTCCCTGGCACCCCATTCCTCTTTTCCAACCCTGTGACAAGCTTCCTTTCCCAAGGCATTGACCCAACTTCTCTCATGCCTCTCGGCCCTGCCGAGATGTCTCAGCACTCGCCCCTGCCGAGATGTCTCAGCACTCGCCCCTCCATCTTACCCTGAAGAGTTAAAACCGGAGGAGGAATTCACTGCCACTTTGGAGTTATTTTGAGATGCTGTGGGGCTGCTGGCGTGGAGTCCTGACCCAGGAGACGAAGGCCTGCTGTTGTTCCCAGGGGAACAGGATGATGTTACTGAGGACAAGGAGAGGCAAAAAAACAAGGGGAAAATAATGCTTCTGGGGCCTGGGACCTTGTGGCATGGCCCTTCAGGCACTTGATTTCCTGGTGTAGCCTCAAAGGGACCTCACCCTCTCCCCACCCCCACCCATCTGCCCACCTCCTACCCTGTTAGCACAGAGGGGCTCTCATCACAAATGCTCTCTGCAGCCCAGGCCCTTGAGAGTGGTGTGGCTGGTTCTACAAGTCCAAGTCTTGCCAAATGCAAGAAGGACAGATGCCAAAATCATCCTACTCCAGAACACACCCTGGGCTGGGCATATGCAGCTCCAGACCAAGAGGCAGGAGGGGAAAAAGAACAAGAAGGCTAGGAAAAGAAAAGGAAGGAAAGAAAGAAAAGTGTACAGGGAGAAAGAGAACCTGAGAGTGCAATTAAAGACTACCAGCCTCTCTGGTTCTCCTGTCTCCATAAAGAAAAGACTCATGGTCTTCCAGAAAGAGCATTGTACCAGGAGTAAGGGGACCGAGTCTCGTCCAGGTCCCAGGCCATTCCCTAAGCAGCTCTGTGGCCTGTACCAACTTGCCTCCCTTCCCTGAAACTCATTTTCATCCTCTTTAAAAGGGCAGATTTGAATTAAATGGAATTCTTATGATTGGGTTTCCCAAACTGTTTTCCATGGATAGGGTGACATCTATTTTACCATCCAAATGAAGACACTTTGAAAAGTGGAAGGGAGTATTATTGATAATTGTGTCAGGACATAAGGTAGAAACTGGGACTGTCCCAGGCACACCTGGACATATGGTCACCGCATCTAGTTCTTTGAAATGCTATAGATATTTTTTGAAAAATAGAGTTCTGTAGAAAATTAGTTTGGAAACCTTCCTTTCTCTGGCTTTCCATACAGTTCATTTTGGAAAGTATTATGCACTTGAGTGCTAAGAAGTGCTGCAATGAAAGCAAAACAAACACACATGCTTGTTTAAACTTTGCTTACTCAGCATTTCCCAAACTTGCTTGATCACGGAACCCTTTCTTTTTTCCTGAGCACAGATTTTAATAACCTTTGAGATACATTTAGTGAATGCTGACTTAAGTAGGGACTTTTCAGTTCTAATATCTCATCTTCAAAGGAATTTTTGTGTTGTTCAAAAACCTCATTTTAAAGCTCACCTGTTCCAGGCATGGTGCTATGGACAGGAGGGACAGAGAGGGGGCCCAGAGACACTGAGGGAGAGACCTGAAAAACAACAGAAGCTTATAAATGTCCATTCCAGCTCCCTTCTCCAATCCCAGGTCCTTCTCCAAGGACGCTGGGCCCCAGGCTCTGCAGAGACCAGGGCTTGGTGTCCTTGGTTTCCTAGTCCCAAACCTACATTCCATATTCCTTTTCACAGTTAAGCCTCTGGACGGTAGACAGGCATCCAGCTCCAGTTCTGGTCTACTTCAGAAGCTCTCTGGTACTGACACCAGGCTCTCCCTGCCCTGCTGTGTGTCCCCTGGCAAGGTTTCCTTGGCACTGCCAGGCCGAAGGCTGCCTTGCCCGAGCGCCCTGGAGGTGACAGGAGCAAGCCTCCTGGGCCCTGCTGTGGCAGATGCTGCTGCTCACCTGCTGCTTTTCCAGACCCCATGTCTTCTTTCCTAAAAGCACCCTGCTTTTGCCCAGGGCAGGAGAGTGCCCAGCCCTAGTAACACTATTTCAGGCTTTCCCATCCTGATGGATGAATAGACCATGGATTCTGCAGAGATAATTGGAGAAGATGAACTTTGGTCTCTGAAGCTTTTCATTTTGCCCTGGAGACCTCATAGCAGCATCAACTCTGAGATTAGAAAGGAACCTAAGATAATTCAGTTTCACCTCCCATGCAATTCAGAAGCCTCCTCCTCACTATTACTATTTTAGAATATGATATAATAGAAAGAATGGATTTTGGAGCCCAGGAGATCAGGGAGTAGTATCTGGCTTCACCAGTCACTATCTCTGTGACCTTTGGCAAGTTTCCTAACCCTACTGAGATTTGGTTTTCTCATCCATAAAAAAGAAGCAGTACCTCCCTCATATTTTCTTTTAATTAAGGTTTAATGAGATAATGTCCATAAAGCTTCCAACCCAATGGTTGGCAAAGAGTGCCAGCTTGTTAAATGTTAGTTCCCTTCCTTCCTGAAGGAAGACGCTAACAACTGCTGTATATTTCGAGATGTTATTCAACTCTTCTTTTGAACTGAAATCTGCATACTTTCACTCCCCTTTATTCTTCTCACACTGCCAGGGGAAGCTCTGAACAATGTTTTCAAAGGATATTGAATGGCAGTTCTGCTTAGAGATCTGTGATTTGATATTCCTCCCCTCCCCAGTTTGGAAGATCCCATCCTAACAGGACGCAGCATGTACTCATTTCCTAATTAATCAGCAATGGTTCTCACTGCTTTCGTTTACCTTTCCTTTTATAACAAGCCTCCTTAGCAAGCTGGGGGCCTGTGATGGGTGGAGATGGGTGTGGGGCATGGTTTGGGAGGGGTGGCAGAGCGGCAAGAGATGTTATCAATAATCTTCCTGCCTCCTCTCCTCCCTGCTGCCACACCCAAGAAATGTGTTGTTGTGTTTAAATAAATCGTAATGTATTTAGTCACTGTGAGCAGTTTCTTCTGCTTCCGTCTGGAGACAGGCTATGCATATGCAAACATACATACATATGGTTTCCCTTTTTTATTTTTTATATAAATGATAGCATTCTACCCACACTGGTCTTTTTGCCCTCTAAATTATTATTATTTTAGATATTATTTCAGGGATGGACAGTTAGCTCATTTGGTTAGAGCACACCCTTGTAACACCAAGGTCAAGGATTCAGGTCCTCATATCAGCCAGCTGCCAGAAAAATAAAATAAAATAAAATAAAAAGCTATTATTTCATATCAGAAGCAGAAGAAACCATGTCCTAGTCCCAAAAAACTGTCCCAAAGAGACCTAAGAAGACAGGATCAGAAAATTTTCTCTATCCTCTTCCTTCAGGACATCACAAGTATTAGTGTCATTATTTATTTAATGTCTTCTCCGCATTAGGCTGTCGACTTCATGAAGGCAGGATAAAGCCTGTGCAGTTCACTACCGTATGGCCAGTGCCTTCTGCAGTGCCTGGATCTTTGCAGGTACTCAGTAAATATGTGTTGGGTAAATACTGACAACCAATGAGGGTCCTTCATGACTCCTGTACACCTCCCACCATTTCTCTCCATGTTGATGTCCTGGTTGGAAGTGAACCAAAGCGAGAACCTACCTCCCATCTGCTCCAAACAAAGTGCCATCTTTATTTATTTTATTTTTTTTTTCCTTTTTTTTGTCTTTTTTCATGACTGGTAACGGGATCGCAACCCTCAGTGTCGCGCCCGTACCACGACCGGCAACGGGATCGCAACCCTCGGTGTCGCGCCCGCACCGCGCTCAACCAGTGAGCGGACCGGTCTCTATATGGGATCCGAACCCTCGGCGGGAGCGCCGCCGCACTCCCAAGCGCCGCACTCTACCGAGTGTGCCACCGGGCCGGCCCCAAAGCGCCATCTTTAAAGATTCCAGAGCTCTTATGATGTGATCTACATTCCTTAACATGGCCTACAATGCCCTCAGTAATCCGGGCCCCGCCTACCACTCCACCCCTCATTCACACTCTCTCAACCCCTGGCTTCCAGCTCATTCAAGCCATCTATGCTTTCTCTTCCACCCCTCCAGCTTCACAGCCTTTGTACACACTGTTTCCTCTGACCAGAATGTTCTCCCCTATATTCACTCTTCCTCATCCCCCCAACTCAGATGCTTTCCCCATAAATGTCAAAGGTAATATTCATTTTTCTGGTATCAGTTTAAGGGTCATTCCTCAGAGACACCCCTGACACCCTGGACCAGGTTAGGTTCCTCAAACACCCGTGTATCTTCTTTCATTACAAATAGAATTTGTGTTTTCCCTGCTAGACAGTAAATAGAGATTACAAGTGTTTTATACACCACTGTATCCCTAGTGTCAAACATATAGTGGGTGTTCAATGAATACTTAAGAAAGGAATGATGAATGAATATCATGTTGTCTCCAACTTAAAATGTTCAATGGTTCTTCAGAGCTTTTAGGGTAATTTAGCATCCATTGCCCATCATGATCCAGCCCTCATCAACTTCTAAGTCTTAATCCTAAACCCTTGGCTCTAGCCAGATTGAAATGCTTATGATTCCCCAAATTCATCACTTCATTTTATAATCCCACAGGCCGTTCCTGTTCCTGGTATGCTACTCTTGCAAATTCTGTCTGCCAAACAAATTAGGGGGTCCACCCACCCGGACCCTATTCTGATTTAGGTGTCTTTCATTTTGTTCCTATAGCATTCCTATAGGGCTCATCCGTGTCTAACACCCCTCATGTCTACTTGGTTGCTGTTTCTTGCCTGTTCTGGCTCCTCCTGAGATTCTTCTCTTGATCTTCTTTTGCCCATCCCTCAAATGCTGGGGTCCCTCAAGGTTTGGGCCTGGACCTTGCTCTTTGCTTCCTCCATACAAACTCCATAGACAAATTCCTCCTCACCTGGATTTCGACCACCACCTGTATGGCTGTGACTCCCCAATCCATGTCCAGCCTTCTCTCCTGACCTCCAGATCCATAATTCCAACAGCCCAGGGACATTCCCACTTATGTGTCCTGCAGTCCTCACTGTACATCATGATGATGTAAAGAACTGAAATCATCACTTTTTTCCCACTCCCAAACCAGCTCCTCCCCTGTTTGCTTGTTCCATAAACGGTGCTATCATCTACCCAGTCGACCCAGCCTGAATGCTGAGAATCATCTCAAAGGATTCCCTTTCCTTTGTTGCTCTCCCTGCCTCCAACCAGCTTTCAATTTATTAACCAAGCCCTTCTAATTATCTCTGAATATCTCCCATCCCTCTAATTATTATCATGTGAGTTTGCTTCACCCTCCCTATTTCTCTAGTGGATAACTGCGGTCACATCTTAACTGGTCTCCCTGCAACCAATCTTGTGCCTCTCAAGCCATCCTTTAGACTGCAGTCAGAGTGATCATTCTAAACAGCAGATATGATCATGCCGATGCCTTGCTTAACATTAAGCACACCAGTTCTTTAGCGTTGCACATGGTCCCTTCACAATCTGGCCCTTGATCTGTCCATCCCCATCTTTCAATGTTCCCTCATGTGGAACCACTTGCAGTTCCATGAATATGCCGTATATTCTCCCCGCTCCATCCCACTGTCTCATACTTTCCCCTGGTGAGAGCTCCACCCTACACTTATTTGCCTCTCACTCCTTCTTGTCCTCTTAGACTCAGCTCAGGTATTAATTATCTCCTTGGGGAAGCCTTCTCTAACCACCACCTCCCAAAGTTTGTTAGCTCCTGCTCCTAAGTTCTTTCTACAGAAATGATCATGTTGTTTATCATTGTTTGTCTGTCTCCTCTGCTAGGCAGTAAGATCCTCTGGGACAGGGAAATGATAGTATTTATCTGTATCTCCAGCACTAGGCATAAAAACCAATATAGAGTAGATGGTCAATAACTACTTAGTGAAAGAATGGACAGTGGTGTAGATTTTATGACACAGCTATGTCCCATCATGACAAGGCCGAATTTCACCCATCCTGCTGAAAGATTCAAGGACAACATTGTTAACCAATTCCCTTAACCTTCAACCATCATCATCCCCAGAAATGAAGAGAACTTTCCTGTTCCCACCTTCCAGGTACCATCTCTCCCTGGATGGAGAAGATATGTCCTCCTCCCCAAACTTCCATGTCTGCCTGGAACTTCAAATTATTCCCAGCCTCTGGCTTCTCCCCTGAACACCAGAGTCACAGATAAAACTTTCTACTGGATACTTCCTCTTGGATCCTAGCAGGCATGCCCAGCTTAATATGACCAACCCCAAATTCTTAGTTTTTTTCTTCAAACCTGCTCTTTGTAGTCTTCATCATCTTAAAAAATGGCAGTGCCTTCCAACCAGTTGCTCAGACCAAAACCCTTGAAATCTTCTCTGCCTCATCACTTATATTCCATATCTGAGCTGTCAGCACGTCTTTTGGCTCCACCACTGAAGCATATCCAGAATCCAACCACCACTTCTCACCACCATGACCACCGCACCAGCTCAAGCCTCCACTCGACCTGATTAGTGTCATCTCCTGGCTGGTCTCCTGCTTCCACACAGCAGCCCACATCAACCAGCCCAGGCTTCACTGCCTAGAGCTCACCAATGGCTTCTCCTTTTACTCAAACGAAAAGCCCAGGTCCCTTCAATGTCCTCCAAGACTTTGGGTAGTCCGCTCCTTGTTACTTCTCTGACTTCATCTCCTACTTTTTGCCCCCTTCCTCCCTCTGCCATGGCCACCCTGGCTTCCTTGCTATTCCTCAAACATGCTAGGATCTTTTCACTTGCTGGTCCCTCTGCCTGGAACACTCCTTTCCTCAGATATTCACGTATTTCATTCCCTTACAACTGTTAAGTCTCTGCTCAAATTCCATCTTATCAGAGAGGTCCTCTCTGACCTCCCTATTAAAAAAGCATCTCTCCACTATTACTTTCAATGCCCTTGCCCATCCTTAGTCTTCTTTGTGTTGTATATATTTTATATACAGCATCTGTTTGCTTATTTCCATGCCCCCCTCCCACCCCCTCCCACTTCCCTGGGATTGAGAAGACTCTACCCTCCAGGTACCATGGCCCCCAGTGCTTGGTAGGCAGCTTGGCTCCTGGCCACTCACCAGCCGGGAATTGTAGACAGGTGATTTGATGGGTGCGGCCACAGGGCAATTGATTCGCTTCTCCTTTTGGCGTCTGTTGCAGAACCAGACCCTCACCACCTCCTTCTCCATGGACAACTGCTCTGCAATCATGGAGATCTCCTCTGAGCTGGGTTTTGGGTTCTACAGGGACCGAAGGGACAGAGTGTGGTCAGAAGAAGAGAATAGGGTCAAGAATTGGGGGTGGGAGACAGACATTCCAAAGAAGCAGGATAGAACAATATGTGGATCAAAAGCTTTAGAGTCAGACCCAGGGTGGAATACTAGTTTTATTACTGATTTACTGTATGTCCTTAGGAAACTTTCTTACCCTTTCTGAGCCTCAGTCTTATCGTCTATGAAATGAGAGTAATAATGCCCACTATGAAGGATTATTGCAAGGATTAAATGAGAAAAGGTGTGTAAACTGCCAAGCCCAGGGCCTGGCACAGAGTTAAAGGCTCCATAAATGTAGGCTCTCTTCTTCCGCTCCTTCCTTCAGGAGCAGTTCTGGAGAGAGGAGTCTAGGTGTGTAAACTGCCAAGCCCAGGGCCTGGCACAGAGTTAAAGGCTCCATAAATGTAGGCTCTGTTCTTCCGCTCCTTCCTTCAGGAGCAGTTCTAGAGAGAGGAGTCTAAGGATGAGTTCTGTGGGGCAGGCAGAACCCCCAGAACCCATGCTCCCCTCTGTGTTTTTGCCTCTTAACCCGATATCCTTCTCCTTTGTCATTTCTTTCTGTCTTCCTACCTCGAAATAGGACATGAGAAAACTAAAACATGTGGACACATCAAGACTGTGGGAAGGACGTACATAATATAAAGCCTTCACTCCCTGTTCTGACCCCTCCCACCAGTTTTTGTCTCAGCCCTTTCCTCCCACTCCTAAACCCTCCCTTAACCTTGCTGCTCTGAGAAGCCTAATCAGAAGGAAAGCCAGTTCCTGTCCTCCTGCCAGCAGGGTGCAGCTATGAAATTCTTGAGCCAGAGGCACTGGGCATCTGCTGGAGGGTCAGCAGCCCCAGAGGCCTGGGGCCTGCAAGGCTGGATGAGGCCACAGGCCCTTTAGAGATGTGTGGTACAATGGAGGGTCTGGAGGCTGGTGCCTAAGGGATCCTGACTAGCAGCTCTTTAGACCACACCTGTCTTTCCCTCTTCTCTCCCCCAGCTCCCACTGGGCTCATAGCTTCCACAAACCGGCTCAAGAATATGCTTTTGCTACAAGTTCAAAAAAATGTAGGTGTACGATATGATCACAAGTATTTAAATGTAAGTGGAATAAAGGAATAGAAGAACATACATTCAGATGGCATTTGGTGCTGGGGGTTTTTTCCTCTCTACTTCCTTGTATTATCTAAATTGTTTACAGTGAGCATTTATTATACTTATAATTTTAAAAATATAAAACTTACATCCTAGAAAATAGGGAATTTATATACAACATCCTGGCTTTGCTCCCTTTTCCTCAACTGCATACAAAGATACAACCTCTTCTGGGGCCCGTGCCCATTCTTTAAAGCTCCCAGCAAGAGAGACAACAGGCCTCAAATAGATGTCAGGGAAAGAAGCTTGAGTCAGGGGAGAAGTTCCCAGAACCTGAGATGAAAGGCAGCCTTTCCCTGAAATATTGGGGCACCTGGACAGGGAGAGTGTCTTTGCTTTCTGATCATTCCCAGAGCAGGTGTCAGGTGGAGAGGGGTTGGTGCCCAGGGGCTCATGCTGTGCCTAGCCTCCTGGCCATGTGTGCACCTGCTCGCTCACCTGTGCAAGTCAGCCCACCCACTCCCACCCGCAGGAGATGCTCACGTCTTGAAATCTCTTCTCCAGAGTCAGGCGGATGTTGGTCTCGATGCTGGTCCGTTTCTTCCTCTTCCTACCAAATACTTCGCTGAGGGTGGGATAAGAGCTGGGCGTGCTCACCGAGGGGTCTGATGGAGAGGACTCTGGAGGGCGGTGAAGGAGCAAAGGAAGATCAGAGAAGGGACAAGTGGCCGGTTCAGGCTCTGCCTTAATGGACTTGAGGTCCAGCAACCTTTCCCGGCAGGCTCTGCAGTGGCATTTTCAGGACCAGCCCCCTCCCCCAGCAGGGGACCCAGAACAGACCAAGAATCCTGCTTCTCCTTGTTGCTCTGGGCAAAGGTCCTCCATGACTCCCACAGCAGTGTCTCCAGTGTTTGCGGTCATGGTTCAGGGGACCAGACATCAGCGGCATGTGTGGGTGTGAGTGGGTACAGGCAGAGCTCCTACAAGTAACACTCATGAGTCTGTTTTTTTACAAATATGCCTAGATGTGAATACTGAGTAAAATGTGAAATGGCATCCTGAGCCAAAAGCAATGGCACTTGGTGGCAGAATGTTTGTGTTGAAGCCATTTTCTTTTTCCTTTTTGTCTTTTTTCGTGACCGGCAACAGATCGCAACCCTCAGTGTTGCGCCCGTACCGGACCGGGACCGGCCACGGGATCGCAACCCTTGGTGTTGCTCCCGCCCCTCGCTCAGCCAGTGAGCGGCCGGTCTGTATGTGGGATCCGAACCCTTGGTGGGAGTGCCACCACGCTTCCCAAGCGGCGCACTATAGCAGTGCGCCACCGGGCCGGCCCTGTTGAAGCCATTTTCCAGGAGTGCAAGTGTTTGTGCTAAGGCTGTATGACTGCAGGAAAGCTATCCCTTAGGAGGGATTCAGGCATCACTTAGGGGATCACACCGGAAATGATCTACAAGGCCCTTTCCCAAAGATTCTAGGACCCTCTGATCATTTCTCTCACTTCAGTGCTTCAATAAAAGCTGTCCAAGGATGGCCTATTGTGGGGAGCTTCCTTGACCCCTCCCATGCTTCCATGTGGAGGGGCTTCCTTGAGGTCAGCACCCCAGGCTGCCCAGCCCACCCTTTCCTCCCTCTCCACAGTAACCACTAATCCACACATGCCACTGAATAGAGCCAAGCCCTGGCGACTGGCTCGCTCACTCCCTGTCTCTCTTCCTAGGCAGGAGAGGACAGGGAGGTTCTTAGACAGGGTGACTCTGCAACACCACCCCTCCCCAGGGGACATTTGGCAATGTCTGGAGACATTTTTGGGTATTTCAACTAGGGGCAGGTACTACTGGTGACTAGTGGATGGAGACCAGGGATGCTGCTAAATATCCCACAATGCATAGGCCAGCTCCCCATAACAAAGAATTGTCTGGCCCAAAATGTCCACAGTGCTGAGACTGAGAAACCTCCTATGCTATTCTCTGATGCCAAACTCTTCTATTCACTATTCCAAACACTTTGTCCCTTGACTTATACCCTTGACCTCCTGGAATGCCTCTCTAGCCACCACACCTCACTGAATCCTCCTGCAAACCCCACTCCCACTGTAAAGCTTTCTCAACCAGTCTAGATTGCAGTAATTCTCTGTCCACTGAAAACCTACTTGAGAATTAGCCAGGTAAAGACCTTGTGTTGTGCCTGTGGTCTCCTGCTCCCTATCTGCCTGTCCTAGACCTATTCCAGAGAGCAAGCTGGGTACATGTGTCTGCTCTACAGACTCAAACTTTGTCTCTAGGGAGCTATTCTCCAGTCTATGCTGGGTGTGGGTCTGGGGAAGGGAATGGAATGGGGGCAAGTCTTCATGGCCATAGACCTGAAGCCATGTCCTCCCAACGGCTTTCTCAGTAACAAAGCTGACATTTTCCCCTCCACTTGCCTGTCTCCTGTGTTTTATTTCTCAGATGGTTCCAGATGCATGAGGAGAAGAAAGGGGTGTCAGGCATCAACCCCCTTAAATCCCCAACAGAGAGAAGTCACTAGCCCCTTCCCTACAGCATCCTCAGGGTCCATCCGTCCTCATTTCCTCAAGGCCCACCTGCATCGTTCAGCCACTTCTCCAGCAGTGGCTTGAGCTTGCACATGTTCTTGAAGCTTAGATTGAGGGCCTCGAATCGTGAGATGGTAGTCTGGCTGAAGTCGTTCCCATACAACTTTCCCATCGCCAGCCCCACGTCTCCCTGCACATGGGAGCCAAAGGGAGGAACGTGAGAGACAGGTTCCTCCTCTTCTTTGCCTACATCCCCCACCGTCCTAGCACCGAAGCTTAGATTGAGGGCCTCGAATCGTGAGATGGTAGTCTGGCTGAAGTCGTTCCCATACAGCTTTCCCATCGCCAGCCCCACGTCTCCCTGCACATGGGAGCCAAAGGGAGGAACGTGAGAGACAGGCTCCTCCTCTTCTTTGCCTACATCCCCCACCATCCTAGCACTACATGGGAGCCAAAGGGAGGAACGTGAGAGACAGGTTCCTCCTCTTCTTTGCCTACATCCCCCACCGTCCTAGCACCTATCACACACCCAGCCCAAACCTGCAAGCACTCATCCATGGCCTCGGCTCCTCTCCAAGTCTTGTCCCTTTGGGATGGACAATTGGTTCATTTCCCTCCATGGACTCTGAGAGGGCCATGCCCTTGCCTGGCTCTCTTTCCTCTGCCCTCCACCAGCAATGTCCTCAGTTTCTCTACCAACGGCATCTGTGCCTTATTCTCAGGGAACTCAGGGACATAATGGGCTTGCTGCACACACATTGAGCCCCAGATTGCTCTTCAAACTTGTACTTGGGAAGCCCACTCCCCATTCACTCAACTCTATTTCTTCCATCTCCTCCCCTCAAACCAAACCTGTGTGAAGCCCAGCTTGATGCGCCTCTGCTTGAAGGTCTTGGCAAACTTCTCCAGCTCCTCGAGGTCACTGGGCTCATCAGCCCCTCCAGAGCTGGGTGGATGCTTGGGCACTGGGAGATGCTGGGATGCTTCCAGATGGGGTTCTAAAGAGGATCCTGGCAGCCCAGGGCGCCCAACTGCCTAATAGGGAACACATGCCAGGCAGATCCACAAAGATGCAAGAAATTAAAAGGCATTTTCTGATATTTCTTACTAATAGGCCTACTTAGAGGATCACAGTTTCTGGGTACATTTGAGTTCTGTTTTTTCAATGGTGTGAAAGTGGAAATTGAGTTTCTATGAAGGTTCAGCAAATAACTGGAATATCTGGGGTAGAAACATAAGGAGTGCAGAATAGGGAGGTAGCCTTTCTGAGTTTTAGTCTATGACTCACTCTTTGAGCAGGTTACTTCCTCCTTTTAGTTTCTACTATAAAAGGAGCTAGCAGGGTTATTTACAAATTTTCCGAAAACAAATCTCAGAATGGGACAAGGAAATGGTTGTTTGCCTTGCTGTTCTTTTTCACAAAGTAAGGTAACTGAGGTGCCCAGCAGGCATTAACTGCAGGTTACAGAGGGCATCAGAGAACTCATTACATTAACAGAACTTCCATAAAATTTCAAACTCTTATGAGTGTCATTGTACTTTCTAAACCACTGTTTTCTTTCATGAGAGTGTTTTGTTTTATTGTTAATCAAAGGTATTCCAGTGCTATCTAAATGCACCTCGATCACATTTGTGGCTGTCAGGAGATATTCTTTCTTTATCTTCATGGGAATATGTACTCTTAAACCTAGAACCGTGTTATGCTCTTTTGAGGTTAGGAATAAACCCAATCTTGAAGACACCTATTATTTCACAAAAACGGGGATTAGGCTTAGGGGTCCAGGCACTGTGTCCAGCTCAGAGGCGACTGCCCATACGGGTCACTTAGGATGAATCCATCTTCTTCTTTGTCCTTCTCAGTTTACTCTTTTCCTAGACTGAGGTTAATGTTACTTCTCTTTTTCAAGATATTCAGGTTTACCATTCAGATAGGCATTCTTATGATGAAGAAGATAAAAGGACCAAAGAGAGGTTAAAGACTCTTTTCCCAATGAAAGGTCTTTTAGAACAGAATAGTTTGAAACCATCATGGATTTGGTCCTGTTTTTCAGGGAGGGGGTGTGCACGGAGGGGTGATGTAGACCAGACCCTCTGGACAAAGCCTCAGTCCTCTTTGAATCTTCCTTTTCATTAAGTCATTTTCTCTTTCATTTGACACATACTTATCGAGTTCTTTGCTAGACCTTCTCTCTCCCCTCTTCACTTCCAATCAGTTGCCAAATTGCATTGACTCAGCTTTCCAAAATATCCCCTCATTCATCCCAATTCTTATTTCCCCTCCCCAGGATGATCTTAATAACCTTCTACGTGGTCTCTCTGCTACTCATTTCTCCATGCTCGAATATTATAAGATATGAGAGTTGATCTTGAATACCCTGTATGTTCTCATCCAGCTCTAAGTCTATGATGATGAAATTCTGGGGTGAGCAGCCAGGAGCAGGTGGAAAACAAGCTCATGACTCTGGTGTCCCCATTTATTTTAACCGCTAGATGGCGCCTTCCCCCTTCTGGGTGCCTTCAGTGGACTCTCTAGCCCTCTTTAGAGTCAGGGCCCTTAGCCATGGAGATCTTAGCACAGAGGATTATTAACTGCATGGGGGCCAACAGGTGAGGGGAGGAGTGTCAGCTAAGACACGGCTCATGCTGCTGTTGCAAGCTGTGCATCCTGGCCTGAGGCTGCAGCTGACCAGAGGAAAAGGTGCCTTTTTCCTAACTGGCAAGCAGGTGCTGTGTGGAACCACAGCAGCTATGCAAACGGCCCCTCCCAGACCTCAGTCCCCCTGACCCGCACAGATGCCCACTGCAGGAGGCAGTTTGGGATAGTGGCCCAGAGGTGAGAAACACTGGCTTTGTGGTCCGGGACATCAGACCCATAGTATTCTGGTCTCCCCCTTGGCACCTGATAGTGCCTAGGCAGAGCTGGTAGTCACCTTGGCACACCTGGAATAGTAGCTGATCCCGGATTCTCAGAGGAGTGGTGCTAGGGCCTATTTGGGGCTGGAATATAGTACCTGCCACATAGAGCAGAGCCTAACCTGAGAGTTGGGATCTTTGGGTTCTAATTCTGGCTCCACTAGTGATATTGGGCAAAACTCCTCTGGCTGTAGCTTGGATTTCCCTTTGTGCTAACAGGGATAGTGCCCTGCTGTTCCCTCTTCCTTGAGGGGTAAGTGCCCTGTTAAAGGGGTGAGAAAAAAACAATGAACTTAACTCTATCAATAGGTGAGACATTCCTAGAGGAAACAGGAGGAACATGGTTGTTTACCTGGGATGCGAGGCCAGGCCCAGTCTGTGGGGGAAGGAGGAGACTGCTTTGTTGCTGTGGAAAGGGGAGAAGATTTGGCTGCAGACCTGGGTGAAAGGGGAGGGACAAAGGAACAAACAAATAAAATCCAGGCCATCTGAAAGACATGCTCTACAACTTTGGAACCATGATAACTATCCCCACCCCCTGCTACCTAATCAGGTCCCTCAAACCACTGTGAGCCCTGTAGAAAGGCATTGCCAGACATTGCCACATACAGGTGGAGGCGAATCAGATGCAGGAATAGACAGAGATGTAAACAGCAGTCCCCAAACCAGTACTTCTGCTTGCCTGCCTGCCTGGAGAGGTACAAAGGCTAAGGAGGGTCAAGACAATCTACTCTGGGATCTGACTACTTGGGCTGGAGAAACCTAGGAGGGGAGGAGATGTGGAGGTGACTACTAAGAATTCAAGGTGGAGCTGAGGATTTCAGTTTTTCCTGCAGGAGAGCTGCCTGGAGAGGTACAAAGGCTAAGGAGGGTCAAGACAATCTACTCTGGGATCTGACTACTGGGGCTGGAGAAACCTAGGAGGGGAGGAGATGTGGAGGTGACTACTAAGAATTCAAGGTGGAGCTGAGGATTTCAGTTTTTCCTGCAGGAGAAGTTGCTGGGATGGCTACAGAGCCCCAGCCGAATCTGCAAGGATGTCAGACCAAGCAGGTGGAGCCATACAGTTCTAAAGGGCAGTCGGCCAGTGGCCAGAGGCTCATGGCCAACCAGGACATTTTACACTTGGGAGGAAGGGCTGAGAGAGAAGAGAAGACCTGGGGCTGAGCCTCTGTAACTCCTCTGGGCGGTATGGACTATACTTGCTTGTTGCCCTGCCTGGGGACCTCCTTTTTCCCTCTCCAGGAACATTGTCCATGAAGGGCCCTGCCTGGTTGGTGGCCATGACAGATGGCTTCCCTCTTAGGAGGGCCACAGCCAGGACCTCTCACTCTCCCAGAGGGAGCAGGGTCATCAAACCACCAAAGCAGACAGTGGGGGTGGGTCACCCCAATCACTCGGCACAGAGGAATATCTTGAGGTCTCTGTTGTTCCTAGGTTGTTCTGGGTCAATGAAATATAGCATCTGCTAATGTTGACCTTCATGCTCTTCATTCTCAAAAAGTCAGGCCTTAATTGTTTCTTATTAAAATAAACAGGCAACAACGCTCTTATAAGGAACTGTAGACTGGGAGTCTGGAGGCTTGAGTACTATTAGAAATTCTAACATTTATATTGCATTTTGAAATGTACAAAGCCTTTTCACATGCATTATTTCAAGTAACTCTCAATAACCTTGTGAAGTAGTTTTACTAATTACCCCATTTTTATGAAGGAGAACTTGGAGGCTCAGACATTAGGTAAGTTTCTCAACAACACACAACTAGTAAGTGATTTTTTTTTACTGATTAATTTCTTTTTGCTTAAAATTTTTTTATCTGTTTTTCTTCCCCCTGCATCATCCACTGACCTAACTGGTTATATGTCTGGTCCCTTTTCACATCACTCTCCAGTATTACGAAAACAAAACTGTTATCTTCCTTTTACTATTCCAGGAGTATGAGGTATATTGTATAGCCAAAATAAACACTTGAAGGTTCAAATATGTTCTCATTCATCATTAAAATATTCTGAGATGTCTTGGAGAGCAAAGATAGGGACTGTAATTTGGGAAGGGGCTAAGGACGGAAAGTAGAGTTGCATTTTGTTTGGTTTCTAGTTTCCAAAGCCTCTACTTGGGATCTGTACAACAGATGAGAGTTTATATTTCCTCCGTCACTTTCAGCCCTAGTTAGTGGGAGTGGGAATAGCAGTATAGTGTGATGGCCAAGAGCACGGGTCTCAGTTGGACTATTCTGGACCTTTCTTTTCTTTTCTTTTTTTTTCTTTTTGTCTTTTTTACTGACCGGTAACGGGATCGCAACCCTCGGTGTCGCGCCCGTACCGGGGACCGGCAACGCGATTGCAACCCTCGGTGTTGCGCCCGCACCGCGCTCAGCCAGTGAGCGGGAACCGGTCTCCACATGGGATCCAAACCCTCGGTGGAAGCGCCGCCGCGCTCCCAAGCAGCGCCGGGAACCGGTCTCCACATGGGATCCGAACCCTCGGCGGAAGCGCCGCCGTGCTCCCAAGCAGCACACTCTCCAGTGCACCACCGGGCCGGCCCTTCTTTTCTTTTTTTAAATTCAGTATTTTTAATATATTCACAATGTTGTGCAACCATCACCACTGTCTAATTCCAGGATACTTTTATCACCCTGAAAAGAAATCCTATGCGGTCACTCCCTGTTTTCCCCCAAATCTGCCAGACCTTGGCAACCATCAATCTACTTTCTGTCTCTATAGATTTGTCTATTCTGGACATTCCATATGTGATCTTTTGTGACTGGCTCCTTTCCTTTGGCATAATGTTTTAAAGGTTTGTTCATGATTTAGCATCTATCAGTACTTCCTCCCTTTTTATTGCTGAATAATATTCCAATGTATGGATATACCCATATTTTGCTTATCCATTCATCAGTGGATGAACATTTGGGTTTTTCCCACTTTTGGGCTAGTATAAATAGCACTGCTATGGAACATTCATGTGTCAGTACTTGTGCGAACACATGTTTTCAGTTCTCTTGTATATGTATCCAGAAGTGGAATTGCTGAGTCATTTGGTGACTCTATGTTTAACTTTTTGAGGAACAGACTGTTTTCCAAAGTTATTGCACCATGTTACATTCCACCAGCAATAGATAAGGATTCCAATTTCTCCACATCCTTGCCAGCACTTATTTTGTTTGTTTGTTTGTTTTTTAACCACAGCCATCCTAGTGGATGTGAAATGGTATCTTGTGATTTTGATTTGCATTTCCCTAACTAATGTTGGTGAGCATCTTTTCTTGTGCTTATTGGCTATTTGTATAACTTCTTTGGTAAAAGTTTTACTCAGATTATTTGCCCTTTTAAAATTAGGTTGTGTCTTTTCATTGATTTCTTTTTGTTGTTGAATTATAGTTGTTCTTCATTTATTCTGGATACAAGTCCCTTATCAGATATATTATTTGCAAATATTTTCTCCCATTCTGTGGATTATCTTTTCACTTTCTTTTCTTTTTCTTTCTTTCTTTTTTTTTCTTTTTCTTTCCTTTCTTTTTTTTATGGGCAGACTTACTGGGAATCTGATTTCTATTCCTATTTTTATTTTTTATTTATTTTTTGTTATTGATTATAGATATTCATGAGGCACCGAACTAACTGTCAGCACCTGTGCCACAAGATGTGATGATCAGATCAATACTAACAGCATGTTCCCCACCTCAAATTAAAATTATTCCCCATGTCCCCTGCCCAACCTCTCCCCAACCCTCTTCCCCTTTACCCCTCTCCTCCAGCAACCTTAGTTCTGTTCTCTCCCTCTGCAAGTCCAGCACACCACTGTGGTCTTTCTTTCCTTCCTTCTTTCTCTCTTAGCTCCCACTTATGGGTGAGGACATGAGGCATTTTTCCCTCTGGGCCTGGCTTATTTTATTCAACATAATTTTCTCCAAGTTCTCCTGTGTTGCTGCAAATAGCAGAATTTCATTCTTTTTTATGGCTGAGGTAGTATTCCATTACATATATATACCACATTTTCCTTATGTAGTCATCCACTGATGGACGTTTAGGTTGTTTCCATATATTGGCTATTGTAAATAGAGCTGCAGTGAACATGGGAGTGCAGGTATCCCTTCGACATGATGATTTCCATTCCTTTGCATAAACACCCAGAAGTGGGATTGCCGGATTGTATGGTAGGTCGATCTGAAGTTGTTTGAGAAACCTCCATACTGTTTTCTATAGTGGCTGTACCAATGTACAGTCCCACCAACAGTGTAGGAGTGTTCCTTTCTCTCTGGATCCTCACCAGCATTTGTTATTCTTAGTCTTTTTGATTATAGCCAGTCTAACTGGGGTGAGATGATATCTCAATGTGGTTTTAATTTACATTTCCCTGATAATTAGTGATGTTGAGCATTTTTTCAAGTACCTACCTATTGGCCATTTGTATGGCTTCCTTTGAAAAATGTCTATTTAGCTCCTGTGCCCATTTGTAATTGGGTTTTACTGTGTAATTTTTTGAGTTCCTTGTATATTTTGATATTAATCCCTTGTCAGATGTATAGTTAGCAAATATTTTCTCCCATTCTATAGGTTGTCATTTTATTCTGTTGATTGTTTCCTTTGTGGTGCAAAAGCTTTTTAGTTTGATATAATCGCATTTGTTCATTTTCTGTTGTTCTTGCTTGTACTTTTGGGGTCTTATTCATAAAGTG
This sequence comes from Galeopterus variegatus, assembly GCF_000696425.1. Lineage (NCBI taxonomy): Eukaryota > Metazoa > Chordata > Mammalia > Dermoptera > Cynocephalidae > Galeopterus > Galeopterus variegatus. Next base: position 169,663 of record NW_007726691.1, on the reverse strand, counting down.
TTTGCCCATTCCTACTCGCTGAAGTGTTTCCCCTGTGTTTTCCTTTAGTAATTTTATAGTTTCAGGTCTTATACTTAAGTCTTTATCCCATTTTGAATTGATTTTGTTATATGGCAAGAGGGGCAAGTATAATTTCATTCTTCTGCAGATGGATGTCCAATTTTCCCAGCACCATTTATTGAAGAGGTAGTTTTTTCTCCAATGTATATTCTTGTTGCCTTTGTCAAAGATCAGTTGGATGTAAGTCTGTGGATTGATTTCTGGGTTCTCTATTCTGTCCCATTGGTCCAAGTGTCTGTTTTTATGCCAGTACCATGCTGTTTTGGTTACTATCACTTTGTAGTATTGTTTGAAGTTAGGTGGTGTTGTGCCTCTGGCTTTATTTATTTATTTTTTTGCTCAGGATTGCTTTGGTTATTTGGGGTCTTTTGTTATTCCATATGAATGTTAGGATTGTTTTTTTTTTTTTTTTTCCATTTCTGTGAAGAATGTCATTGGTATTTTGATGAGGATTACATTGAATCTATAGATTGCTTTGGGTATTATGGACATTTTCAAAATGCTGATCCTTCCAATCCAAGAGTATGGAATGTCTTTTCCACCTTTTTGTGTCATCTCTAATTTTTTCAGTAGTGATTTGTAGTCCTTTTTGTAGAGATCTTTTACCTCCTTGCTTAAATTGATTCCTAGGTATTTTTATTTATTTATTTATTTTTTTTGTGACTATTGTAAATTGACTTACTTTCTTGATTTCTCTTTCTGTTAGTTCAGTATTCTAGAATATAAATGCTACTGATTTGGGTGCATTAATTTTGTATCCTGCAACATTACTGAAATTGTTAACCAGCTCTAAGACTTTTTTGGTAGAGTCTTTAGGTTTTTCTATATGTAGGATCATGTCATCTGCAAAGAGGGACAGTTTGACTTTGTCTTTTCCAACCTGGACGTCCTTTATTTCTTTCTCTTGCCTGATTTCTCTGGCTGTTCTGGAACTTTCTAGTAGGTCACTAGAGACATAATCTGTCTACCCTACACAAGGTTATTTTGAGGAATAAGTCAGGAAAATCATTCAGCAGAGCTCCTGGCACATCATGCTCAAAAAATGCTAGCTATTGTTATTAATAGCTGGATCTGTTTGCTCTTGGCCAGGGAGAAGTGCTCTGGAAGTTAACTTTCCTGCTAAAGAAAACCTGAAAACCCTTCCTACTGCCTGTGGGTGGCACCGCTGCTCTATCCATACAGAATCACAGCCAGGCTTCCAGGAGGAAAAGGCTTCCAGGAGGAAAAAGTCTGAATACAGGTTCAGAAGAGATTTCCAAGGAATTGGGACTTGTCTATGCTGCATTTTCTAGGGAGCTTCTCCTTCCTTGTACCCTGCCACCCACCCTTGCAAATTCAGTCTCAACTCTATGAAATTGAGGTGGTGGGCCAGACCCAGCAGAAGGCTGGAAGGGAAACAGAGGAGAATAAGCCTGGAGGGATACTGCCAGGGTCCCTTCTGGCCCGAGGCAGACAACCTGGTCTTAATAGCAGAGGGGTGAGCAACTCACCTGTGCCTGCACTTAGGTCCCCTCATCCAGCAAGCAGCCTCAGCAGCAGCACTTTCCTGGACTTGGTCTATGTGGAAACCCCCAGGGTTCTTACCTTGCTGCCCAGGCTGGGTCTGAGATAGCAGGAACTGGGATACAGACTGTAAGTGGCCAGGAACCAGCACGAGCTGCTGGAGCGGGTGGAGGGAAGCCATGTCCTACATGCAGGGAGATACACATACAGTACAGAATTTACCAACTGGGGACACTGGCTCCGTCTGCCTGCCACCAATCTGTTTCATGGGTCTCCACACTCAAGAGAGTTTGCAGGCAGTGACCTTGACTCATGCCCCTGTGTATCCCCAGTGTCTGGCATATAGTAGCTACTCCATTAATGCTGGTGTTGTGACAGTTTCTGCACTCAGCTAAGCAGTCCTTGCAACATACTCTACTTAACCCTTGCCTCATGATTTAATTTTTGTGTGCGTCCGTCCTGTCTCCCAACAAGATTGTAAATACCCTGAGGGCAGAGGCTGGGTATTACCCATCTCTCAAAGGTTTATCCTAGAAATGACATGCAATCCCAATTATCCATTTTTTCCCCCTTCTAATCTCATGCCACTTGATTATGCTAAAAGCCATGCCTTGGTGGTTTCCTGAGCCTGAATCTTTCCTGGAGAGTGTTAGAGTAGGAGTTGGGAGATGAGGCAAACTATTAGTTCTTAAAAAACCAATTTGGCTAAACAGGAAGTCCATTTCCCCTGAGTTTCTCCCACTAGCCCAGGACATGGGAATACCAATCCCAATACTTGGATGATCTAGGGATCTTCCGTAATACAGACCCGCAGGGCTCTGTGTCCCCAGGGGGCTGAGCCTAGGTCTGTGCACATAGAGAAGACTTGGTAAGCTTTGCTGAATGAAGTGGTGAAGGGATGGATGCACATCTTAGTCTTAGGCATTTCTGGAAAAGGGGTGGCTCTTTCTTCCCAGGTGATCCATACTGAGAAGAGGGCCTGCGACGTGAATATCTTCTTAGAACTTGTCATTACTGTCTCAGGATGCCTCTTTCTTCCCATACCAGTGGTCCATTCTAGTTTGGCTTTGATGCAAAACCTTGGGGAAGGCAGAGTGGGCCAATGGGGACAGAAACATTCTGTAACTGTGGCAGTAGCTGTCATCCTATGATTTCCCTGGATGTGGCTGGCAGGTACCAATAGCACAGCTGCTAGGTCCTTCATTTTGGCAAGACTGGCTCCTTTTTGTCCCAGAGAGGTAGAGACCTCCCTCTTCACATCCCTAGCCAGGACCAGTATGGAACCCTACCCTCACTCCGGGCCTCAGAATCTCTTCCTCACATTGCCTACAGGGAGTTCTTTAGACCAGTATGGATTCAGAGTGCCAAGCATGGAGGTGTAGCATTTCTCAGAGGGATTGAATTAAACTCACTGACTCACTGAGAATGTCAGGGTTCCCTGACATGGGCTGGCATTTACCCCAGACATTTGGTTTCCGGACATCATGGCAGGTCCTTGACTGAGGTGGCATGGCCGATGGGAGAGTGTCTGCTGCAGGGAGTCACTGAGGTCCTCCGTTTTGATCTGCAATTGGAGGCAGGGGAAAGTGTCAGTTCTGAGGCCTCCCCAGACAGACAGAAATGGAAAGAAGATCGGGGGAGGAAATGAGTGGCCAGCCCAGAGAGGAAAGAGCTACACCAGTGCCTACAGGCCTGCAGCTTGATTTTCCTGCCTGTGTGCCCTTCAGGCCAGGGCAGCTAGTCAGAGATGTATATGAGTGGCACTATGGAATACTAATCTGCAGGGTGGAGAGTCCACTTAGACAATCATTCCCAAACACTGTTCTGGGGGCTCTGCCAGTACCTAGTGCGGTTTCATTGAAATGAGAAAAATAAGGAGATTGTAGTGACTTTTAAAAATAAAGCTTAATGGATTAAATTCTTGTAAATTCTGAGATGATGTTCCTTTTTTCTTAGTTGGAGGAGATATTAGAATTTCTTTTATGGAATGATGTTGAGCCTAAATGGTAATTTTAAAACTCTGCACCTCACAGAGTAAAATATTGGCAACACTTTACTGATCTCTCCCAAATTCTGTTTTTTATTTTCCTGCATGAAATCCCATCCCTGATACCCCAGAGTCTGGGGACCACTGACCTGGAGGACTCTCTTTCCTTCCACCCCCTTGTTTTCTGCACTCTCCGTCCTCTGTGTGCTAAGCTGCCTCTGCAGCTGGCCCTTTTTGCCTGTGTGACTTTGGTGACAGTCTTTGTCTGTTTCCCTACAGGTGGGGACATGTCTCCCTCACAGCCACTGCCACAGTTGCAGCCTGAGGGCCCTGTGGTAGTTTCCAAACTCTCTTCTATCTCTACCGCCCTTCGATGATAGCACAAACCACCCACATGTGGGCTTCCAGGTGTCCAAGGGCAGGGCAGGAAGTACTCGTTGTGCCCACCCCTCCTCCCACCCTGACGACGACCACCCTCTTGCAGCTTTTCAGAAAGCCCACTGGAAGGGAAAGCCAAGCAACTTTGAATTCATGTAATATGGCAAGGAGCACAGGGCACAGACCACACCTTGTAAAAGACATTGGTGTGACCCTCTGATTAGGACATCTGGTTGTTCCCTAACCAGATGGAAACTCTTGGCCATAGAGATTCTGGCTTAAACCACTATCTTGGTCTGCACATTGGAAATATCACTGACATCCTGGAATCTTTCCTGTCTGTATTAGTTTAATCCAAGTTGAACGTTAAGACTAACACCTATACTTATGCTTAATCTCTGTGGAAAAATGGTGCTTTGGATCACCAAAAAAAAAAAAAAAAAAAATCCCTTTGGTTGGACATTTAGGAAGGTCCCACTGAGTGACATTAGAGACTGAGACCTAATGTCTCAAAAATGGTGCCTTGCACATAGTGGGAACTCAATGAATGTTAATTAAATAAAAGATATAAACAAAACCCATCTCTCCATAGCCTTCAATGAGGTAAAGTGAGGAAAACACTGAACAGTGAGCCATGCTGACCTTGTTTCTAGTCCTAACTCTGGATGGCCCTTTTTTTTTTTTTTTTACTGACCGGTAACGGGATCGCAACCCTCAGTGTCATGCCTGAACCGGGGACTGGCAACGGGATCGCAACCCTCAATGTTGCGCCCGCACCGCGCTCAGCCAGTGAGCAGGAACCGGTCTCCACATGGGATCCGAACCCTCAGCGGGAGCGCCACCGCGCTCCCAAGCGGCACACTCTCCAATGCACCACCGGGCCGGCCCTGGATGGCCTAATTCTGACCCTAACTTACAATATAATCTTGAGCAATCACTCAGCCTCTGTGGGACTCAGTTTCCCCATCTGTTGTATGATACTACATGGTCTTATTCCCTTTTAGTCCTAAAATGAAATTACAAATTCCAATCCCCTAGTGCATTTGGTAGACTTGGCTAGTCCAGGTCGTTGCAGTATTCTTAGATAAAACAGATCTAAATAACACCAAGAAGCCCTGGTTGCACAGAAATTTGTAAGAATGGCTCTTTAAGGAAGAGTCTGTACAAAGCATTCCTGTCACTTAAGGAGTCTATTCTAGAGCCTGGGAAGCAAAGCGGAGAAAGAGAAAGAGGTGGACAGTGGCACCATGGGAGCAGAAAGTTAGACTTTCTAAAACTTCCAAAGGTACGGCCACCTGGGAGTGGTCTCCAGAGACTACTTCCTCCCCCTTGACCCTCAGCTCTGTCCATCCACTCTTGACACCTCTATCTAAGAAGATCTGGTGTCCTAGTTCAGCCCCCAGAAATTAGAGTTTCCACATCCTAGATTCCTGGGAAACATTTGTTAGCAGGTTTTTAAAAACTAGAAATAGATGATAAACTGTATTTAAAAACAACCACAACAACTTTAAGCTTTGCTCTGAGAGGAGATTTCACTTAAGCGACGCCTTTTTTGGCAGCCTCCCATCCCTACCTTTTCCCTCCATATCCCCCTCCTGCCCCAGGACATCACCATCCCAGAAGGGGGATAGGGAGGCAGGATGGAGGAAAGGGGGACAGATGGAGAACATGGACAACTGGAGGTGAAATCATGATGGTGGAACCACCTCAGGCAGCTTGGCGCCACTCCAGCTCAGAGGCAAGTGGCAAGTTTCCTTTATAGACTCATTATGCGCACTGGAGAGATAAGGAGGTGCAGCTATGACAGGGCTTGAAAACATGTGCTTTGCCTCCAACCTGGGCACTATCTGTTAGAATCAGTGCCAGGTCTTCCTGCAACACTTAATTTCAGAAACCAGCGCCTTCATAAAAGAAAACTCACCCTTTCATCTGCTTCCTGGATCAATTGCCCTCCAAACTCTTTTGGGGGCACTCCCAACCTCCCGGTTCTGAAAACGAAGTGCCTGATAGCAGAACAGTCCTTTGGCTGTTGGTCTGGGGCTTTCTGACAACTCAGTGTATTATTCTTCTGACTTTTTTTTTTAAATTTGCTTCACTGACCTTTTCCATTTTTCATAATCCATCACCACCTGGGTGTGAGGTGCTGACAGTAATCCCAAAAGAAGACAATCCTAAACAAACCAAATTGAAAGACAATAAAGGAGACTTCTTTCTCGAAGAAGAGTTCTTAAATCTCAGCTTTGGTCTGTGGGTCTCAGAAAGGACAGAGCTAGAACAGGACGGGGAGATACATGGACAGTCCACACTGCCTCCAGCATGCTTCTCTATGCTCTCAGGGGCTAAGAACCTAAGGAATTAAGAAATAAAGTCCTCCCCAATCCAAAAAATCCCTTTTCACATCTGTTGAGTGGAAAAGGTTGGAACCTTTCCAGGCAACTGGGTGTTGGCTGTGGATCTGGAAGATGAGATAGAGACTTCTGTTGGATCCCACTGACTTCTAATGTGAGAACCAGAGGCAAATTGGACGAAAACCCAATTTCCCCTGTACTTGTGAAAACCCAACCAAACCCACAGCCTGCCTGGAATCATGATCCGTCTCCAGGGTCTCTTTGGCAGTTCTTCTCACGCAAATGGAATATTTCTCTACTGTACTCGGGATGAACTAATCCCTGGGGACATGGGCCACCACAGAGTGCTCTGCCCTGTCACAGCCATTAAGCATCCTGTCCACCTACTGGAGGAGGTTTGTTTGTTTAGGATCTTCTCCACCCACCATACTGTGCTAAGATACTACACTGAGTCTTGGTCGGTGACCAGGGAGCTAAACAGGTATCATGGGTGATAATCTTTTCTAATCCCAATGAACTCTCTGACATCACCTTAGGAAGCAGTAGGCTCCCTCTGGAAGGAGAGAACCCCTTCTGAAGAGGTGGACACCCTTTGTACATTCCCTACTTGGCTTCACCTCCCAGACAGGAGGTGTAAGGACAAGTTTTCACCTTTCCAGTCCACAGAAGCCCAGAGAGCTTCAGAGATGGGTATAAATTTATATAGCAAGACATTGGCAAAACTCTGAAGAGAGAATGATCTCCTGACACCCTCCCCCTCCCCTGCCTGGTGCTCTCTCTACCAAACACTACTAGAAATGTCCCAGGGATAGGAGAGAGAATAGACTATTGATGCTGGAAAAGGCTGGGTTCTGGCCCAGATGTACAAGTTGACCTCCTTACTGACCATCTGTCTTGGGGTCCTGCGATGGGGCCTAGTGGGGCTGGGGTACTCACCCTTTGTCCCCTACCCATAACATGTTCACATGGCCTTCCCTGGGGGAATACAGTCCAGCGCTAATGAATATATCACTGGTGATGAAAATGATCAAAGCTCTTGTCTCAGTTGCATAACTCGTTTGTGGAAAGTGTTTCATAAACATTTCACAAGAAGGAGCATTTCAAAGCATGAACATCTCCCAACCTGCCTTCAATTACAGGCAAGACTTTTTTTTTTTCTTTCTCCCCCCCTTCTATACTTCTCCCTAGCAGTGAGGAAGAGTTTCTGGTTTGTAACTGATTTGTAAACGTTTGGCAAATGTGTTCCTCATAAATATATTCTAAAAATATATTACAAGTGGTAGAATGGGGCAGGCAGGTAACTCATCTCAGGTAAACAGGGCTAAAAGTATCCCAAGAGATGCTAACTGTGTTTTTGCTTGGGGGACTCTCTCTCAGTGGCTCTTGGCTGTTCCCTAAGAGCCCAAGGCTCCAGCCTCCGGGCCGTGCCTTGGGAGGTGGCCTCATCCAGTCCCTGGTTTCTAGTCAAACCCACGACAAACCAGCCTAGATGTGCCTGGGCCAGGCAAATTGGGATCATTTTCCTGAGAGCATCAAACTTCCACACAAAGGAGGGATGGAAGAAAGGAGACATGGGCCCTTCAATAAACACATGGCTCCTTAGGAGTCTGGAACTACTTGGAGTTGGCTAACCCTGTAAAGAAGATTTCAAGAGAGACCTCCTTGTCTTTTCTTGCACTTACTCTGGAAATGCAATAAGCTTTTCACTCATGTTGTTTAATGCTTTGGCTTCAGTTCTTAGGACATAGCATTGCTAGTGTTGACACATGCATGAAAACCCCCATCATTTTAAGCCCATAAAAGTTTTCTCCTCCCTCTGGAATATAAGTCCCTGATTTCAGGTTTAAAAACCCTGAGAAGGGCCTCTGCCCTCATAGTGAACCCACCCTCACAAATGTTCTATGGTGCCCAGGACTTGAACAATTCTAACCAGTGCACTGCTGCACAGCCTTGCTGAGATGCCTGCAGCATTCCCTTCATGGGGAGCTGCATCGATGGGAGTTCTTTTTTGTGAGCCTGATCCCTTTTGAACAAGAGTCTTCTGGTTCTACCTGAAGACCAGAGGACAGGGGCACCCTCTCCAGTTCTTTGGCTAGGGAGGAGTACCACACCAAATTTTTTATTTGCTCACACAGAGGGCTGTTCTAACTCAAATAAATGAAATGGCAGGAGGTAGAGGGTGGGATGAGAGAGGAGATGCTGCCTGTCAAACTCTGAGAACGGTTTCCAGGCCCAGTGGCTGTTCTTGGGGAGTGGCCCATGTGTGAATGCAGTTGGTCATCACACTGGGTTCTTTTACATAGACCTGGGCTGCTTATCATGAAAGGACTTTGCTGTCCTTTTCAGAGCTGAGGGATGATAAATGAGACATCCAGGAAACAAGCACAAGGCTCAGAATCAATCCAGAGACCTGCTTTGGGCTGACATTAGATTATCTAACTAGTTGCATAATCTGACATTAAGTTACACGCATCTCTCTAGGCCTGATTATTCTTCCACAAAGGGAGGGAAATAGACTAGATGGAATCTAAGATGTTTATAATATATAGAAGAGAGAGTGGGAGTAGACTTGCGGGCATATAAGTATGCTTATTATATTACTAGACCCGTTTTACAGATGAAAAGACTGGGGCTTGGAGATGTTAAGAAACTTGCCTAAAGTCACACTGCTGGCAAATGATAGAGCTGAGATTTCAATCCAAGTCTGTCTGACTCCAAAGCTCTTCTACACAATCCTGACTTACTATGTGTGATGGAATCATGACATTATAGTCTCTTCAAGGCAGCTTGGTGCAGGTAATGCCAGGTGTATGGCAGATATTCAAAAAGTGGTGATTCGCTTCCTTCCCCATTAGAACTAAAAGGAAAAGTAGACATCACCTGGAGCATTTTACAGAATGACTCCTGAAGCCCAGAGAGGAGAATTAACTTGCTTAGGGAAATACAGTGAGAGCTGCAGCCATGCTAGGAAACCATGCTGGGGCCGATGAGGACAGGTCTCGTAACTCCACTACCAGTACTCACTTCATTCCACTGCAATGCAGCATGACTCTTTCATCTATTTCTATCACTCTGATATTGTTGCCTACTCTGGCTCCTGTAATAACTTAGCAGTAGCCCTAATTCTGTTGCTCTAATGAGATTTAGTGTCAGTCAAGAGAAAGGTTCCCGCTCAGAGCTCTCAATTACCAAGCAGGGTAAAGTTCAGATACAGATTGGCACACATCTGCTTGATAAGGTCACATAATGCACTTGGTTTTGGAACCAGCATTCTGCATTTCCCTGACTCTCACATATACGTGTAACTGAAGGGCTTTGATGCTTGCTCTCCTGTGGCCGCCCTCGCACCCCACCATTATGGGGAAAAGAGGTAAAGAGGGGAGAGAGAAGGCTCAGCAATACCATGAAATTTCCATCCCAGTGTGTATTTTACTATGGGGTTCCAAATGAAACCAATAAAAGGAAGTGCAGATGCCCTGCCTGCCCTGAAAACACACACACACACACACACACACACACACACACACACTGCACCAACTTAAGGTTGTGAAGCACAACACAGATTAGCTCCATGAGCATCAGCTCAAGAAAGAGAGAATATAATATATTTTTAAGCACTTTAGAGATTAAAGAGCACTTTCAAGTGTATCGTCATTTATTCTTCATGAAAATTCAATGAGGCAAGTAATCTTATCAAACTGTTTTTAACAGATGCGGGAACCAAGGCTCAGAGAATTTAGGCAACATGCTCACAGTCACACAGCAAGGAAGAGCAGAGCCTGGCTTTCTACTTGCATCTCTGGCCACCAGACCCCCTCCTTCTTCCAGTGCCATGCTATGAGGCAGCTCCCACCCAGAATTGGTCTCCCACCCAGAACTTCTGGATTCCTGGAAGCTACTGAGATGTGCTTGCCACCTCCTGCCTCTCCTGTGTACCACATTGTTTTTATGTACAGTAAACAGTTGGGGTAAACACTTCCATAAGTGTAGGTTGGGACTTTTACACGTATCTGTGGCCTAAATAGTTATTGAAAGTGAAGTTTTCAACAGGTCTGAATGTGATGCCCTTTGGCATTTTCTGGGTGACTGCCCAAGACTTGGAAGCTTGCCTCTGAAAGTCTAATCATTGGAAAAATGAAAGCAAATGTTTTTTTCCTGGTAATTTTTATCTTTTGGAATAGCCTTCCAATAAAGCTGAGGTCCTATCTCTTGTATTCTTGTGGCACTCCAAATAAATGAAGCACCACCAGATCTGCTCCAACAGTAGCAAAGTAGGTGCTCTTCCATATGGCATGTGTTAAACACAGACATTTCCACCCCCCCATAAGATCCCCTTCCCAGTTCAACAAACATTTGTTAAGCAACTACCGTACACCAACAGGCACTAGGGACACAAAGGTGATGGGGAGCTCCCAGGTTAATTAGGAGACCTCACAAATCAAAAACTCATTTCCTACAGTGAGATACTTCTAACAATCAGAAGCAGGTACAGAGATAGCACAGCGAAGGTGGTGATTCACTTTGTCAAGAAGGATAGCTAGAAAAAGAGAAATGAGAAAAGGAAGGCTTCCAGAGGAAAAGTCTTGAGCAGCCCTGAGAGATGAAGAGAAGTTCCCCATGCAGAGAAGGCAAAGAAAGGCATCTCAGCAAACGGAAGCAGCTTGTCCCAAGTCACAGATGGCGAAAAAGTGCTTAAACGTGCTTTTCTTTCAGGAACTACAAGCAATTCAGGATGGCTGCTGTGTGGGGTGGGAAAGGCACACGGGCAAGCAGCAGGGGCCGGTGACGGAAGACTTGAGCATCGTGCAAGGGGTTCAGACTGGACTCCAAGGGCAAAGTGTAATGAGAGTAAAGGGAATGTCGTGGTGAGGTTTTAGTGTTAGCTCAATTACCCTAACAGCCGTGTGGAATACGGATATGAAGAGAGTACAGCTATAAGCAGGGCAACTAGTTAAAAAGCTATTTACTGCAAGAGTCTAGGTAAGAACTGATGAGGATGTGCCTAAGGCCAAACCAGCAGGAATGGAGCAGAGGAGACGGAATGGAGAGCTTTTAGGATATAAAATGTATTTCCGCCCCCAAAGGTTTATCTTTTATAACAAAGAACTGTTTATTTCAGGAATTCTCTGTTGAATGCCTGCAGGACTAAAAGAACTAGCACAGAAAAAAATCTGAAGGACCCTAAGCCAAACTGCTAATAATAGATGGAATGGAGATCACATGGGGTTCTAGAAGGTGCTCACTTTCCAAGTCATATATTTCTGCAATGTTTGATTTTTAAAAGCTATTTGTTAATTTTAAATTAGAAAAAATTAATATTAAAAACAGTAAGCATTCAAAATTTCATGTGAGGGTACTTCAAAAAGTTCGTTGGAAAGTAGAATTAAAAGATAATACAAAAAAAAAAAAAAGATAATACAAATGTTTCCATGAACTTTTTAAAGTATCCTCATATATCTCATAAAATGTTATAGTTTTAAAGTTAGTTGTAAAGTTTCCACTTTTGCCTGGTGAAGAGGACACCTTAGAAGGTTTAAAGACACATTATCTAAATAAACAAACACACATGCATGTTTTTAAAGCAAACTGGGAACCCATTTTCTTATCTTACTACATCCTGGGTCATTGTCTCCCAGCAGGCAACATCTGGGATAGGTCCACGACCTCACTTGTACATTTTCACGACATTCTACAGTTTACAAAGCACTTTCAAACACATCATTTCTGTTGATTTTTGGGATACTCCCATGAGATTGAAAAGGCAGGTTATTCCTACTTTATGGGTTGAGAAAAACAAGGCTCACGAAAGGTAAGAGATTTGCCCAAGGTACATGGCTGGCTAGCAGGAGAACTGTGATTCGAAGCCAAGTAATCTGATTTAAAATTCAACACACCGGGCCGGCCCGGTGGCGCACTGGAGAGTGCGCTGCTTGGGAGCGCGGCGGCACTCCCACCGAGGGTTCGGATCCCATGTGGTGACCGGTTCCCGCTCACTGGCTGAGCGTGGCGCGGGCGCAACACTGAGGGTTGCGATCCCGTTACCGGTCAAATGCCTAGGACTTTCTGAGGAAACCTTAAGTGGATTTTCAAGTCACTGAAAAGTGACTATCCCTTGAAGCTCCAAAGTCTTTTATCTCAGTTTTAGATAGATATTTATTGGTTTCTTTTGAATAATATCTTGCTAAAATATACTATATATGTATATTTATATTTTGTATATATTTATATAGTATATATATTTTTACATAATATACTTTTGTATATTACATATTTTATATATATCATATACATGTATACTTATATATCATATACATGTATATTTATATATATATGTATATATATATATTTTTTTTCCCTTAAAGAGTACATGAAAGATAATTTAGTCAATGACTCAGTCATAATTTTCAGCTCCTTTTAAAAGCAATCATGTCCTCAGGGACACTGAAGTGTTTGACCTCTGCTGGCCAATGTACTACATGCCCTGCTTTTTTTGTAGCTCTGAGCTTTGCTTTTTCCAAGTTTTTTGTCTCCTTTGTCATAATCGGGTTTTTCTCTACGACTGTTGGCATGCTTACTTCTAGCAGCCTTCTATTCCAGGTTGAATTTGCAGCTTTTATTTGCTAAGAGCTGGAAAAACCAGATAGTGAAGCTCGTTACAACTCTTTCTAGAATAAAAGTTGAAGGCCCTGAGAAAGGGCCTGGCTTGAGGTTGCATTTGCTTCCATCTTACTCGGTTGGGTATTAAATGGGCCAGGCAGCTGGCTCTCGGTGAGTGAGGTCATGCAGCACCCCTATGAAGCTCTCTTTGACACTGGGCTTGCTCTTTAGATTAATTTTTATGGAGTACTTGCCTATTCTGCTATGCCTTATTAGCCTGGGACACGGCTCTACACACAACGGTTAGTTGAATCCACACAACTGACAGTTTAAGCTAAATCCTCTAAGGCTGGAGATTTGTTACCAAAAGACTGAGTGGACTTGAGCCGAGGGACTCTCTAATAGTATGCAAAGGTCCTTCATAAAGTTCATGGAAAGAGTCATATTATCTTTTCGATTTGTTTTGGCAGCTGGCTGGTATGGGAATCCAAACCCTTGATTTGGTGTTATCAGCCCCGTTATCAGCTCTAATCAAGTGAGCTAACCAGCCAGCTCTCATATTGTATTTTAATTATATTTTTCCATGAACTTTTTGAAGTAGACTTGTATCTCAGTTTCCCTACTTATAAAAAGGAAATAATCTCTGACACTTACCCAGCTTTCGAGGGTTAGGGCTAAATGTCTATAAAACCTATTCCAGAGAGGGCTTTTCTTATTTTTGTCACCAGAACTATATTAAGATAATGCTTTTGCACACTTATTACCGAGGAGACCTATAAATCTCTGACACTTACCCAGCTTTCGAGGGTTAGGGCTAAATGTCTATAAAACCTATTCCAGGGAGGGCTTTTCTTATTTTTGTCACCAGAACTATATTAAGATAATGCTTTTGCACACTTATTACCGAGGAGACCTATCTTGTTTACTATGGCCTGCTCAGCATGAGCAAAATGCTCATTTTTTAGTAAGTGCTTATTAAATATATGTGCAGTGAATGCATAAATACTTTTGACAATCCTAAAGTATAGGTTACTGGGTCTCAGAAAAGTCAAATGATTTCCCAAAGGTCTTACAGCTAGGAAGTGCCAGAGCTGGAATTTGACCTTAGGTCTGACTTGATCCCAAAACAACCCTCTTTCTACCCTATAAATACTTTTGACAATCCTAAAGTATAGGTTACTGGGTCTCAGAAAAGTCAAATGATTTCCAAAAGGTCTTACAGCTAGGAAGTGCCAGAGCTGGAATTTGACCTTAGGTCTCACTGGATCCCAAAACAACCCTCTTTCTACCCTGTCACATGACTTAAAAGGTCATGCCAAATTAAGTTCATTTCCTTTCACGTAGAGTTCCTAGGATAGGGGATCAGGTAAATGCTATAACATATGTATATGTAATATTTACATATAATATGTATGTATGTATGTATGTATGTATTGTTCCTGAAGGTCAAGATGGGGTCATATGAGCTGAGATAAGGTTGATTAAACAATGGGTCACTGTCATCGGCAGAGAAGTCTCCAATGGCATGCCACAGGACTTTGCTTGTGGCCCAGTATTGCTAAGAATGTTACCAGTAACTTGGATGAAAACGTAGAATGCATACTTATTAAATCTCTGCATGAGGAGCAGGGCCAGCTAATCTCTTGCACAAAGACATCAAGATTCAAAAAAAAAAAAAAAAGATTGAACATATGGTAGGAAGGGAAGAAAGTAATAAGATAAAACACAGGAGCAAATGTAAAAATCCTTTACTTAGAATATGAAAATTAACTGCACAAGTTGAGACAACAGTTTATATTAAAAAAGCTTTGAGAGGCGTTAACTGACTTGAAGAGTGTGTAAGTTGATAGTGTGACATAATTATCTTTAAAGAATCTGGAGGGGACGCTGTACTAACAGAAGTAGGGTATCTGAATCGAGGGAGGTTCTTCTACTTGGCCATGTTTGTTCCATGGGGGCCCCACTGCTGCCTTATTTGTGGCTGGCACGACTGGAAATCAGGGCACAATAAGAAATAGCACCTGCAGGATATAAAAATGTGTTGAATGAATAAATGGATGAAGGGATGGAAAAATAGTCACACTGTGCTCTGGCCTACCCGGATCTCAAGTGTTACATACTTGTGGATGTCAGACCTAAAGAGGGTGATTGGCAAGCCAAAGTGCATTCATATAAAGCCAACAAGGCACGAATGAGTTCAAAAAGTTCATCACAGCATTGTAAAAAAATACATTTGAAGCAACCTAATATCCATCAATAGGGAAATGGAAAAGTAAAAATATGTTAAAACTGTAGAATATTATGTGGTCATTAACAAAACCATATCATTTTATATGTACTGCCATGAAACAATCTATAAATCTTATTTTTAAATTTAAAAAGAAAATTTGCAAAAGAATATATACAACATAATTTATACATGTGTGTATGCATTTTTTAAACTCCACAAAATTTATACATTTCTGTTTGTGCTATATCCAGAGAAAAAGTCTTCTAGACATACATGCACTACACTGAGGTAACAGAGATTACCTCTGGGAAGAGGACTGAGACCAAACAGGAGTAAAGAAGGCTTTCTTTTTATCTCTATTATTAGGTTTTGTACAAGAAGAAAGTATTCATGTATTATGTGTATAACTGCTTTAAGGAAGGCAATCAGAAGCATGGTATGTGGATTCGTTGACAGAATTCAGGATATTTACATAGAAAGGGGAAAATTTTGGGATGACAAGTCTTCTCAAATATTGAAGGGTTTTTATGTGAAGGGGATAAACTCAGTCCCTGGAGCTGAGGCAGGCAGAGTGACAACCACAGGAGGTGATGGGGCCTAACAGGAGAAAGACGGCCTGACATTTCAACCTGCTTAATCCTGCAGTCGGCTGCCTTCTAGGTAGTGAGTTTGAAATCCCTAGAAGAGGTTTGGCAGAGACATAGGATCACAGGCCATCTGTCAGGGGTAGTAGAATTTGTGTACTAGGGATAGATCAGACTGGAATCACTGGTTCCCAGGCTTTTAAGGTTCATAACTAGTAAACCTTTTCTTTCTTTATTTATTCAGAGTTCAGATAGGGTTGTTTTCTATTGCCAAATGAGAATATAGAAGTAACTAATATCATCTACTCTGACCATCATTTCATTACATACAATAAATATTTTAACACCAAAGAATGCAAAATCTCAAACTGTAAAAATGGAATATATTTAGGTTTATAAAAATTCACTATATTTTCTCCTTTTTAAATTTCACTGCAGATAGTGAAAACTGAGTCATAAGACATTATACTGTGAATAAATAAATGTGCCAACACACAGGATAAGAGGGATGAGGAAGAAAACCCCTGTGCTGGAACAGGGGAGCTCTGCAGACAGATGGCCTCGAGGACCCTTTAGCCCTAAGAGCGCGTGTGTCTCAGACTCCCCCCAGGGTTAGGGGCTTGACCCAAATTTGTCACCAAAGTTTATGAAAAATAAAGTCACAGTGATATCAGCTGTCGTTGGATGCTCCAACCACACAGTTTCCATTAAAATGGCCAGGAGAAGGCAACCGCAAGACAGTCTTGTTACTTCTTAAAGGGAATTTATAAAGGGTCCTGTTCTGCCTTGGAATAGTTAGCTGAACTAGCTACCAACCACATACTGGGAAGGTCAGAGGCCTATACACAGATCCTGGGTCGCTACAGGCTAGGCTCTAGCACCCAGCCACCCGTGGGCCAACAGCCTCCGCAAACAGCTCCCGGCCCAGCCAAGTGGCAGAGTTGGGAAATATTTACTAGAGCCTACGGGATGGAGCCCACTCCAAACTTTATTTGCATAAACCCAACAGGCTTACCTTCCTGGGAAAAGGGGAGAGTTTTTATGGATCACTGACTGGGAGAAAAGGTAATGAGGAGCCTAGTGGAGAAGCAAAAAGAGCAGAGGAGATGGGAGTTCTTGGCACCCAGGACGGTGGGGCAGGCGGGTAGGTAGAGTCTCATTCCAACCATCCCTCCATGCAGTTATTTAGTAAACACTTATTGAATGTCTACTCTATGCCAGGCACCGTCCTACTGTAATAGATTCCACATAGACCCTTTCTGCAAATATTCCACTGCCTGGTGGGGAAGGCAGACGCACACACGTCAGAAGCCTGCGGAGCACAGAAGGGGCTGGTCATGGAGAACAACACATTGGAGGAGAGTTTGGGAAGATGAGCAGGAGCTTGACAGGGAGATAGGACAGGGCTGGGTGGAGGCTGCTGCCTGGGCTCATGCAAAACAGAGTCAAGGTGTCTGCTTCTCATTCCTCTCAGCCTCCAGTTCCCTCCATCATTACAAAGAGGATTCTCCTTGCTTCTTACGAGCACCCAGGTGGCACGTGAAAGTCCATAGGACCCAGGGAAAGGAGAGACTGAAGGCTTCTTGTGAAGTCAGATCCCCAGATCCTATTGCCTGGAGGCCTGCCTGAGCAGCCCACTCTTAGAACATGGGGTCCTTGCTGAGCTGCCACATCCTGGGCAAAGTCACAGACCCCAGGCCCTGCTGCTCCCTGTTCTTGCTTTATGCCAGAAAAGTGCCCCTGGCCAAGGCTAGGCTCTGGGGAGTTCCCCGCTAGCCAGGAAGCTGCCCTCGTCCAGTGCTGCCATGCCAGCCGTAAGGGGAAGCACCAAATCCTCAGAAAGGAAGTTGGTTCTGGTTCATGTAAGAGGCCTAGGAAGGGGCTCCTGGCCTTCAGGCAGCTTCACTGCTCCCCCTCCCAGACAGAGTGGTGTTAACTCTTTCTGGCCTGGCAGCTCTTGCCTTAGAGGCCAAGTCCAGCTTGATCACTACTCTCAGTCACACTTGTGAAGGTCTCAGCTCAGAGCTAGGAGCAGAGAAGCACCCATCACTGGCCTCTGCAGGAATCAACATTTACCCGCAGTGAACAGGTATACAAATCTTCCTAGGCCTCAGTTCATCAGCTACGTAAGTAGCCTGTGAAACCCACTTCCAAAGCTTCAGATGAGCCTGTCCACAGCAATGGCCTAAGTTAGGTTTAAAAAATTCCTTGTTAGGTGCCGGCCAGTTAGCTCAGTTGGTTACAGTGCAGTGTTACAACCCCAAGGTCAAGCATTTGGATCCCCATACTGGCTAGCTGCCAAAAAAGAAATAAAATAAAATAAAAATTAAAAATTCCTTGTTAAAATCACACACTTTCTTTGAGATGTCACCAAGGCAGGAAAAGCAGAATTAACATAAACTCACAGTAAGCAAACCCTATAGATGATGTTTGGCTCTAACTGACCATGAGAAGGCATTCTTTGTTCTCTAGAAAGATTCAGTCTAATATTTCTTTAAATGCAGGCTCTCTTGGTGAAGAGAAATAAGATACCATTTACAAAACTTTGACATGTGTATAACAATTCACAAACCACCCTTTTAGGTACTGTGAGGCATGCCTGTGTTTACCTGGCATGGACTGAGTCTGGCATGTCCTTCTTGCTGCTGCTGTAGTAATGGGCTGCATCAGGCTCAGGGCACAGGTAAGAACACTCAGAGGAAGGCCAGCAGTTGGGGGAATCTGAGCAGAGTTTTGCTATCTGGAAAAAGGGGGACCAGAGGTCTCCAGAACCTCCCAAGGGCAAAGCTAAGAAGAAGGGGCAAACTGGAGCCAGGCGGATGTGAAATGGAGCAAGTGAAATCGATATTGTTGCAAATTTGTTGCGATAGCAACCAGAGGTCTCCAGAACCTCCCAAGGGCAAAGCTAAGAAGAAGGGGCAAACTGGAGCCAGGCAGATGTGAAATGGAGCAAGTGAAATCGATATTGTTGCAAATTTGTTGCGATAGCAACAATAACCATTCACGTTCACTGAGCATTTACTGTGTCCCAGACACTACACTCAAGATCTATTTAATCCTCCTCCTAACAACATTATAAGGCTGATGCTGCTTTTCCTTCCATTTTTCAGAGGGGAACTGAGGCTTGGAGACGGCAAGTGACCAGGTTACACAGCTCCTGTTGGTAGAGCCGAGATTCAAATTCAGGTCTGTGTGATGCCAGAGCTAGACCTACGATCACCACACTGTCCTCCGCAGGGCTGGAACCAGGGACACCCTGAAGCAGTCCATGCTAATGAAGTCTATGGGAGGAAATATTAGAAGATGCCAGCACAGGGGAGGGGCTGCCAAGAAAGAAAAACAAAACAGGAGGTGAGCTAAGGATCCTCAGGGGTTGGATGCCAACGGGTTTTGGTGGCCAAGCATGGGAGAGGGAGGGAAGCCTCCACACTTGATCTGAACATAAGCAGCAGAGTTCCAGGGGATTACCGGGGCAAAGAGGGCAGTGGCAATTAGTAGCATAAGTTGGATTTGGAGATAATGAACCAGCACTGAGCCCAGTGCCTATGAAGGCACTGAAGAAAAGTGAATTGAATAAGTCCCAGCTCTGCCACTTAATTGCAAGTCACTTTATGATTCTGAGACTCAGTTTCCTTACTTGTCAAATGAGAATAGTAGCCCCTGCCTCACACAGTTCTTGTGAGTGGGGGAAACCTATGGGCTTAAGGAAGTCCTCTGTAAGTTGTCAAGTGGAGTACATAAAATGAGGTGTGACCTGGTATTAGGTAGGGAACTGAACAGGTACGTAGAAACAGCACCCGAGCCCTGAAGGCTGCCTCCAACGCCTCTCAAGGGCCAGGCTGAGGGTAGGAGGTTTAGGGTAGAAAAAGTTATTTTTATCTAAAGCTGTGATTCTGGCAGAAGTAGACTCTCCCGGTTACTAGAGCTGCCTTGACAGCCCTCTGACTCGGGGGCAAAGAGAAAGCCAGTCCCGCCCCCTGGCCTGCAGGCGTGCGCACAGCAAACACCTCTCTTCTTCCTGCACCCTTCTCACGCACAGGCCCAGGGAGGAGGCTTCTTGCAGGGCCGGGGGAGCCCTTGTTGGGTGGGAACCCTTCTCCACCCCACCCTTTGGCTGGCAACACTCCTCAAGCCTACAGATACTATCTCTGCCATCCCAGCCAGCAAGCCCCAGCCATGAGAGGTCCTGAGGAGTTGATATGAGTGAGAGGGCTTTGGAGTCATGGAAAAGTACCATACACGTGTCAAATGAGGGGCTGTCAGTGACACAGGTCATGTTTCATTTGGGGGAGCCTCCTCTCTCTTTTTCTTACTCTCCTTTTTCTCTCAAAAGGAGCCTGGTATGATGGAAAATCAGACAGGCCTGCATTACATCTGAGCTCCACCTTGGGTGAGTTACTAAACTTCTGTGAGCTGTAGTTTCCCCAGCTATATAATGGGAATAATAATGCTTACCTTACCGGCTGTTGTAAGGATTAAGTAATATCAAATAAGATATAACCTATGTAAAGTGCCTGAATCCTGGCTCTAAGCAAGTCACATGACCTCTCCCAGCCTCAGTTTCCTCATCTGTAAAATGGGAATTATAAAATCTACTGCTCTGGATTGCTGTAAGATTTAAATGAGATACTGCTTGTAAAACATTCAGACCAGTGCCTGTTATAAACCAAAGGCTCAATAAATGGTATTAACTTCTTGTGTTCTTGTTTGGGGTCAAACCCAGCTTCCCTTTCAAGACCCCTGCTATAAAGAGACTCCTGCATGACGAGGGGGAGGGCTGGCTCTGCTTTTGTTCTCACCAGTGTCTGTATCCACCAAAGGCAACTCACTGAAATCTCCAAAGAGAACCTGCTGTTTGATGCCTGCAGAATAAGGGAAAGGACCTGTATACTTTCCTCTCCACTCCACACCTGGGCCAAGAGGAACATTCCAGAATGCATCCACAGACTCATGCCAGTGTTGGAGCCTGAACCAGCTAGGCCCCAGGCCCCCTGCTGCAGAAGGGCTTTTTGGTGGTGTTTGGGGCTGTCTGGTAAACCAGCGAGTAACAACAGGCTTCCAGAGAACCCAGAACGCTGCTCCCGGTCTGCACTGCTGTTCTCTATCCTGTCTCCTCCACAAGGCTCAGTCCACCCAGTACTGCTGCCTGGGCTACACAGAAACAGTTGACACCTGAGCCTCAGGCCAACACACCAAACTTGGCTGGCAAAAGAGGACAGATTCCCACCACTCCAAAAGCAAATACATTTATCAACTGCTTCCCCGCCCAAGCTTGGGGAGTGTAGTGGGGCTTAGATGGGGAGAAGATAAATCCCAGAAAAAATTACCTTCCTGGTAGCATTCAAAGCCCATCTAACCTCGTACAAGCCCAGCTAAGTAGCCACACAGGGAGAAGAGAGGAAGAGAAAACTATGTGTTCTTACCCATCAGAAAATAAGGGGAGAAGATAAATCCCAGAAAAAATTACCTTCCTGGTAGCATTCAAAGCCCATCTAACCTGGTACAAGCCCAGCTAAGTAGCCACACAGGGAGAAGAGAGGAAGAGAAAACTATGTGTTCTTACCCATCAGAAAATACTAAGAGCTAAAGTTTATTGGTTGATCACTGCATGCTAGAGACTACTCTAAGTACTTTATAGATCTTAACTATATTAATTCTTACAACATGCCTAGGAAGCAGATACTATTACGGCTCTCATCTTCAGATGAGGAATCTAGGCACAGAGGAGTTGACCAATACAGGAAATCTAGCTCAACCACTACACCACACCACCCCCTCCCAAGACAAACAGGGCAGTGGAGTGGGGAAAAGCATGGAGTCGGGAGGCTGGCAGGCCTGGCTTTACATCCAGACTTAATTGTTTTTGTACAGAGTGATCATGGGGAAACTCCTTCATCTCTCAGTGCCTCAGTTTCCTCATCTATAGAATGGGGATGATACCAACTACCTCCCAGGGTTGCTATAAGTATTAAGTGAAATAATGTATATAAAACATTTCACCCTCAGTGCCTGACACACAGAGTTCAATAAATATTATTATTATCTTATCTTGGCTAGAATGGAAAAATCACATTGGAGAGTCATTTAATCTTGCCAATTATCTCCTGCCTGCAAATTCTGCTCCATACCTACCTGGTCACTCACTCGGCCCAACTCATTCCTTACGATGGTGGCGCTGGTTTACACACCACTTGCTCTGACATTTTTAGGAAATTTTCAGATCGTGCGTGTATTTCTGGGGTGCCTTTTCCCAGTGCCAGGGGAGCATCCACTTTTCCATTGCCTTGTATTTCTATGTGGAAGGTCTGTCACCAGGGTCACGTCTGGCTCTCTGCCTCCTGGTAGGAGAAGTAACTTATCTCCTTGGTGGGTCAAGGTCAGCTGTTCTCACTGGGGGTGATATCTACCCTGGGAGATGTTTTCTGAAACCTGTGAGGTGGTTTTTCTGGCTGTCTTAATAATGAGGCAGCTTGATTTGCATTTACTGAGCATAGAGCAGGTATTCTAGACATCCTGCACTGCAAAAGATAATAACAAACAAGAAACACTTGTTTGTGTCCCACACAACTTTTGTATGACTTCCCCATCAGACATTTGTGTCAGTGAATAGCCTGCCTGTAATTGTAGGACACGTCTTTAAAGAGTTCATGGAAAGATTCATATTATCTTCTAAATCTATTTTTCCATGAACTATTTGAACTATCTTTATACAAACCTAGAACCAAATTTTATTTTTTTATGCAAATGTAAAGTATGTTTTGCACTTTTAATATACATTTTTCCCAGGAATGTCATTTTCTGTGTTAATTAAGGAAAATTTTATTTTATTTTGTTTGGAGTTTATTAAGAGTTAACACTTTGGAAAATCATGGCTTTTGAGCTGCCAATCCAGCACAGCAATATCAGTCTATATTGGTGTCTGTTGCATTCATGGAAGCATTCCACTATCTTATTAAACTTAGGGGAGTGTGCCCAAGGACTTATTTGCTGAAATAATTTTATTATAAATTACTTTGCTTTCTCCTTTTTATTCAAATTAGAGCATCTTACTGATTTTTATTTATATTTTCTATACATTTCATTTTAGGATATTAAAGGGTCTTTATAGAATCCTTGTTAGAAGGGACACTGGGTCTGATAAGGCTGAGAACAATCGGTTCACAAGGAAGTGGTTGTGGGTGGCTGGGCCCCTTCTGGGTGCTCTTTTCAGACCTGCCTGTTGACTGAGCGGGTACTCTCAGCTTTGTTCTTTGCTGGCTCTACCTGTGCCTGGAGGATATGTCTAATTTGGCAGTGGGGTCTTAGAAAGTCTATTGTGACCATACATCAAAACCATATCTCCAAGATAGCTCTGTCAGGCTCCTGTATCTAATTTTTAATTGCTTTGGTATCTTGGAGGGGCAAAAAAAGAGGGATGTCATGTATTGACATTCTAAAATCCAACAGTATTGCTTAGGGATGAGCAAAATGTGGTTCACTGTCTCCTCATCCTCTTCTTTCTCTGAGCCTGCCCTTTTACACCCAATAATCCTGCTTCCACCTGGAAGTACAGGACTGGAAGCTGGATCCTGCAGCAGAAGGAAACAATCATCAGAGGATCAAGAAAGTCTTGCTGCCCTTAATTGCCATCCTCTGAGGTCCTTCTAGGCATACGGAGCCCACTTCCCCAAGGCTCTGTTCACCTGCGTGGCTTTTTTAGATTCTGAACTGGCCCCATTGACATTACTGTAATGCAGTGACACCCCCTGTCCTCAGCAGCTTCTCCTGAATTTTCTTACCCACTGGGTTGTAAGCTCCTGTGGGCAGGGACCATGTTGTATTCCTGACTCCCCAATACCCAGCTAAGTACAGGTTGGTGGAACTAAACAGTCAAGCATGGCCAATTAACTCCCTCCCTTGCTCTCTCAAGCTCAGCTGCTCTGGTGCCTGCTCTCTTGATGCTGCTCCTGGGGGAGGGGGCTTCCTCCGCTGTCACAGCAGACCTTAACTTGCCAGCTTGAGAGCCTGATGCTGCCGTCCCTGTGTCTCCCTCATGGGCCTCCCCAGTGAAGCCTTTCTTTCATTCTGGATCCTCAGAGATCTTAGGCTGAATCTTGTTGATAATAGAGAAGAGGCCCCATTGAGCCAATTAAATATTACAGATCAATGCATACCAGCAGCAGCCAGAGGACCACGGTAGTTGTTCTATGATGTTCAAGAAGACAATGAAGGAAAATCCTAGTTGGTTTAAGACTAAGTGCTATACAGGGGGCACGCCAAAGTTGGTTTAAGACTAAGTGCTCTGGACGAGCTGTCATGGGGGTCCAGAGAGAGGTACAGGACAGCCACCTATTGGTGCAGGTGAGTTCAGAATGCTGCTGAGACAAGGAATGAGAGAAAACCTCAAATCAATGAACTTCAGCTCCTGGGGCAGAAAATTTAGGAACAAGGACATCTGACAACTTGCTTCAGACTCTCTTCTAGCCTCACAGAACTTTTGGGAGGTCTTTGAGCAAGACAATGTTCAACAGCACATGAAACACTGCCTGATCTGTGTGGTGGAAACCCATGGCCCTGGATGATGAGGGATCCAGAAGTCGCCAGAACAGAGCAGGTGTGAGGCTGCCCCGGTGTGCACCTGTCACTGTGGACTCCCCAAGCCCCTTTAAGCCAATTCTATTTCCCAATGCTCTTTTGAAGTTAGTTGTATGTCCAAAGAACAGGAAATAGAGTGAAGAAACTCCATGATGAGGAGAGCTAGCCCCTGGACTCTGGACCACAGACAGGGCATTCAGCCCTCCTGCGTTCTCAGAAGAGCCCTCCTCCACTTCCAGGCTAAACCCTTCACTGGCTCCCCCCACCCTGCTGCCATCACCATGACCTCTCTTTTCTTTCTCCTATACTCCATCTCCTGTCTCTTCCAGGCACACACTCACTCAAGTCTCTCATCCTAAAAAGCTTTGTCTTCCCATTGTTTCCATTTTAGGCCAATACCTCTCTCTCTTTATCATCCCATTTCTTGAAAAGGAATTCTACAATCCAAATCTCCATCATTTCTTTAACTCCTACTCACCCCTCAACTGCAACAACCTGGCATCTTCCCCCACTGTGGAAATGACAGACACCACACTATGGCCCTCACTGTTTGCCTCACTGCCAAGTCCACTAGCCCACTTTTAGGCTTCTGACTCTACAATGTCTCTGCCTGCTCTGCTGTCCTTACACTCACTGTCTCCCCTGCCCACAATGTTCTTCTGCCCCTCTCTGCTAGTCAAAGCCCTGCTCTTCCCTTTCCACCCACTGCAGACACCGTCTCTCCTGCGACGTCCTTAGGCAGTACCCCAGAGCTCAGCATCCCCACCTTTATGAAAATCTCTCCTTTGTGGGTGTGGTTCTCCTCCCATCCCTTTACCATTCCTTCTTAGTCTCACCTAGAGACACCACTGCTCGGCCCATCCCTTAAGTGTTCCTTCTCCTCCAGGTCTGTCCTTGGTCCTTCTCCCACTGCACACCCTCCCTAGGTGACCTCCCTCCCTCCTTCCCATCGCTTTATTTAACACGAGTCACTGGTGACTCCCAGTATGTCTGCATCTTCAGTCCTGACCTGTCTCCTGGGCTCCAGAACCAAATTTCTCACCATGTATTGCGCACCCACAGCTCATTATCTGCCCTTATTTCTGCTCCCACTATCTGGAGCAAGTTTGCTCCATCTCCTGTCTTGATCTCTGGTTGTGGTTCCCCTAATGTTCAGCATCCCAAGCTCAAAATCTCAGAACCACATTTGACTCATTCCTCTCCTTTGCTGTCTGTGTCCAACCTGTTGCCAAAATCCTCCTGATCTTATTTCAGAAAACTTCTTAAAGCTGGGTCTCTATTCCTTCTGACAGAGTAACAATTACAGCAAATGCTTATATAGAATATGTGTCCTAGACACTTGTCTAAGAGGTATATGTGTATTCCAACCTGTTGCCAAAATCCTCCTGATCTTATTTCAGAAAACTTCTTAAAGCTGGGTCTCTCTATTCCTTCTGACAGAGTAACAATTACAGCAAATGCTTATATAGTATATGTGTCCTAGACACTTGTCTAAGAGGTATATGTGTATACACACACACACACACACACACTCATGTGACTCTCACAACAACACTGTGAGATAAGCGTCATTATTCTGCTCATTTTACAGGTGGGGAGATTGAGGCACACAGAGGTTGAAGAACTTGCCCAAGGTCACACAGCCTGTTAGTACCAAAGCCAGGATTCAAACCCAGGCATCTGGCTCTACATCCGTGTGTTTAATTTTTGCTGTAATCGCTGTCCATAGCATTGCCCACTTCTGCCTACCACAACAGCCTTCCATCAGGCCCCTATTCCTTCAGTCCTTCATCCACCCTCCCTTCCCTGCTCACCCACACCCCCTGCAGTGCTCTTCTATTAAGTGAAACAAGTCATGCTCAAAATCGCTAGCAGCACTCTACTGCCCACAGGATAAACTCTAAACTCCTTTGCTAGGCAATTTATCTTCCTACAAATAACACTTCTCTATCTAGCACTTAAGAATGGCTAAATATTCAAAGAATGAATGGATGGCCCCAGATCCAGCCTGCTGGGTCTTTCTGTCTCTGCCCCTAAAGTTCAAATGATTCTTTTCACTGGATCACAGAAGATGATAAAGGCTGGAAAGATTCCACGTGATGTATTACCCCTGACTCTCTACAGCTCAGGGTGACTCTCTTCCCACTTTCTTTTCAAAGAAAGAAAATGAAAGGGGAGTAGGAGTCAAGGAGTCCAACCAACAGCAAGAATACAGCAGGAGAAAAATGCTGGCACCGTAAGGTATGAACTGCCAGGGGCCTTAGAGACCACCTCACCCAAACATCTTAATTTTATTCATGAGGAAACGGAGGCCCAGGAAGAAGACGTTTGTATAACGGCAGCAACTAGTGAGGGGCAGACAAGCATTGGAACCCAGGGCTTTGGTGTCTCCATCCAGACATCTGGCCTCACCTGTTGCCTCTCTGTCTTATCTCTCCTGGGGACTGAGAGGTGTCCCTGCTTCTGGGTCCCATGACCTTTCCACAATTATCCCTACAACAGGCTCAGGCTGCCTTCCTGGGACCAAAAACTTAACATGTTCCGCATGAAAACTTCCTGATGAGACAACATTCCTTGCTCATGCAGCTTCAGGACTGCAGTTTCCCCATCACCTGTCTGCAACTCCCAATTGCACCAACTGGCTTGGGACCTTCCAGCAGGAGCTTCACCCAGGGCCTTCGCTCCTGCGTGTCTGTCAACCCCTCGTCTGTGTCAGACACAGAGGCTGCTCTTCTACAACCGCTTTCTTCCCCTCCCCACACCCACCACCTCCCATTTCCTCTCAGTTAGTCATGGTGAGGTCATGCTCAGTCTCCAGCTGCCAGGCCTCTCCCCAAGGACAGTGTGTATATACAGGGAGGGGGAGGGGAGAGACCATGGAGGAGGATACAGCAAGGCATCATGGGAAAATGAGCTCTGGAGTCAAAGAGATGTGGGTTCAAATCCCGGCTCTGCCAGTTGACTAACTGTGTGACCTTCATCAAGTTACTCAGTCTGTCCAATCCTTTGCTGAAAAAGGTGGAGCTGTCTGCAAGGCAGTCCCCTCACCTGTATGATGGGGAGAGTAATACCCACCTCACTGGTTTATCGTGAGGATTCAATGATCTAAAGTGCTCAGCACCCTGCCCAGAGCCTGGTGGCCAGCAAATGTCGTTTACTTCCCTCGCTGTGGAGCACGAGGTCACGGCCATCAAGCAGGGCCTGAGAAGTGCTGGGTGTCTACCTGTAGGCCAACAGGTAAGCTGGTGTGAACGTGAGCGTGCAGGGATCAGAGGGAGAGAGGTGAGCCTTGGGAGGGCGTGTGTTCATGAGCAGAGAAGAGCTCCAGCGTTAACTGCGTACAGTATGACCTAGCTGAGTGTCTCTTCTTCCAAAATCCCCCTTCCCCGCCCCCTATACAGGAAAGATCTGTCATGTCTGTTCTTGTCAGTAAGAGAAATCCAAACCCCTCCCAGGGGAGGGAGGGAACGACCCACCCCACAAGGCTCATCCAAGGGAAACAAACTCAAGTGAGGCCCACTCCTGGCAGAAGCCGACTGACAGGGAGCCACACCCCAAAAGATGTTCAAGGGTCCTGGGCCTTCCTGCAGGCTACCCAGGGCCAGAGGAGCTGCCTCCAGCCTTGCCCCCAGCTTCAGACTGATCACACAGGCAGCCAAGACCACCAGCCTGTAGAGCTGGCCACCTCCAGGCTGGGCAGGCGGACCCTTTCCCGGTGTGGAATAGGCTTCACCCCTGTGTCTCCTTCAAGCACCTGGGGCAGTGAGATGGGGGCCCTGGGCTGGGGGAGCTTCAGTCATCAGGGCAGAAAGCACAGAGCACAGGCCACATCCCAATCTGTGCAGGATCATAGAACCCTTGGGAATCTTCTCCATCCTCCTGCCCTTGCAGCAAACCCGGCCAAACTATCTCTTAGATAAGAATCTGTCTCACATCTACAGACCTTGAGTGAGAAGCGGATACCACAGTCTCCCTCCCTTGGTAGTTGTTCCAGTGCTTAACAACTGCACTGGCTGGAAGTCCTTCCTCATAGCTAGCCTAGATCTCTCTTTAATTGAGCCCTGTCTCTGCTTTAGGTTTCAGGTAGAGAGGGAGAGTAGCTGGCCTTCACTTGTTAGCAAATGCCCTCCTGATGAACAGAATTGCAGAAGTTGCCTGCCTAAGAGGTTTTGGCTTAGGACTCAAGACCAGTCCTCTCGCTGACTGTGAAGGACATACTCAGAATGAACAGCCTTTTAGAAAATGTGAGCTGTGAGTTCAAGTCACACTACAGATGAAGGAGAAGAACATCTGTCTGTGTTTGATCTCCAGCCCCATCCTAGACTTCCATCTAAACCAGACTACGGAGAAGGAACCCTAGCGATTATCCAATGTGCCCTGTGTTGGGATTGTCTTCCCTTCCTTCTTGCTGTCCCCTGCTCCATCCTGCTCTTCTGTGCCTCACAAATTCCTACTCATCCTTCAGAGCTAGACTGCAATAGCACCTCCTCCATGAAGCCTACCCTGAGCTCCCAGGAAGAATGAACTGTTCCCAGTTCTGTCTGAGACACCTCTAGTAAAGCATAAATGAGATTGTGTTATAATTGTTCACTTAAGAATCTCTGTCTCCAGGGGCTGGCCAGTTAGCTCAGTCAGAGAGTGGTGCTGTAACACCAGGGTCAAGGG
This sequence comes from Galeopterus variegatus, assembly GCF_000696425.1. Classification (NCBI taxonomy): domain Eukaryota; kingdom Metazoa; phylum Chordata; class Mammalia; order Dermoptera; family Cynocephalidae; genus Galeopterus; species Galeopterus variegatus. The sequence continues at coordinate 140,737 of NW_007726691.1, read as the reverse complement.
TTCGGGTCCCTGTACGGGCCAGCTGCCAAAAAAAAAAAAAAGGCCTTTCTCTCTCTCCCCACCCTCTCCTTGTAGAAGACTTGGAGCTCCCTCAGGTCAGAGACCATGTCTTAATTTTCTTTGTGTTCCCACACCTAGCATAGTGTAGGGACCCTCCTCCCCTCATTTATGGAATAAATTAGTTTTTCAGCCGAGAAAACTCAGGCCAAAAGTATTAAATGACTTGACCAAGCTTATACCACTAGTTAGTGGCAGAATTGAGACCCACACCCAGGCTTTCTGACTCTGTCTCTGATTCCCGCCCCTCTGCCTCACTCCGGGGCCTTCCATTATTGCTTCCAGCTTGGCTCCAGCTTAGACTTTCTCCTCCCAACAAACTGTCCCACTCCCACTGTCTGCTTCTGACATCACGCCCTGTCCAACCTCCTGCCCCGGTGTCCTCCCATCAGCTTCCAGCCTCTAGGGGAGAGCTCTCTCTCTTGGCTTTACCCTTCTCTTTACACATGCACATCCATCCTCCCTGCGATCTTCCCAACCTTACTTTCCCCTGCCCAAGGTCCTCCCTAGGTGAGTCTAAGCTCCCCCTACTTGGTTTCCTTCCAAAGCACCAAGCTTGTGTCTATAATGTCCCCCTGAGCCTGGTTACGCGCTCCTTTCTGAGCTTTCTGTTTGCTCTGTTTCCCTTGTTATGTTCCCTGCACGCAGTCAGTCCATGCAAATAGATGCACCCAAGAGGCAACTCAGGCCAAGCTTTGACAGGAAAGGAGCCATTGTCTTAGATCTCTGGACTACCCCTGGCATGCAGTTCATTCTAAACAGGGGCTTCATTTGTTAGAACTCATCTAACGAAATACTGAAGAGGAGACCCCAACATTGGATCATGGGTTGGAGTGGGAGGTGGGCCTCGGGGTCCCTTAATCCTGAAAGCTAGGGGTCTCTGAATAAACACCCCAAACTGTACTTAATCTTCTCCATATCCCCCACATCTGACATAACATAGGTGACCTCCCTAATTTTCTTTGCAATCAAATGTATAAGCTTTACCCCCAAATTTATAGAATAAACCTTTTCTTCTGACCCGAGTTCTTACCTGCCTGTTGAAATCTAGGCCATTTCGATCATTTCCTGGAATAGATAAGAAAAAAAAAGAAAGAAAATATTAGTTGCTAGCAGGATCAGAAGAGGCTAAAGGTTAGAGGGAAAATAGGATATTAAGAGGAGCAAGTCTTTAATTTGAAAAAGAGCACCTGCTTCCCCAGCGACCAGGATCCTCCTGCTCATCCTGTTTTCTGGAAACATCTTTGGAAAGTCTCCTCCAGGGATGTGGATAGCCAGGGAAAGAGTCACCTTGGAGAGAAGGCTGACTTGTCCAAGGTCACACAGCAAACCAGAGTGTGTAGGGAGAAGACCCTGCCATACCAGCCAGCACACCGGCTGCACCGTGTGCTTTTGTTAACACTGCGCCCCTCAGACGGCAGCTGTTACACCCTCCAGATGAGCAAGAAGAGACCAGCCATGGATCCCAAAGGAATGACTCCAAGGCCAGAATTTTTCCCACTAGCCCAGCCCTCCAGGGGTGACTGACGCCTAAATCACATTAGATAGACAGGTGTCTGTCCTGTCTCCCCACCTCACCCTACCAAATTTTATTTAGTGTTTTATCTTTTTCCTTTTACAATAAATGTTGGCTAAAAAAGTAAATATGTGCTTAATAGAGAAACTTTTTTTGATACAAAAAAAGTACAAAGTAGAAGAAAAATTACCCTGCCAAGAGGTAGCCATAATTAATATTTTAATATATTTTACGGTCTTTTTTATGCTTGTGTTCTGTTCCAAGCAACGGTGGAGAAGCTCAGCCCTCTTCTGAGATCCACTGGGCCAGCAGGATGAGAGCAGAGGATGAAGGGCTATGGATCCCAAGAAAGAGGAAGAAGGTGATACACAAAGTGATCTCTGAGTAAAAGCCTGATCTTGAGATCGGCTAGACACTATAGAAAATCTGCAAGGGGAGATAAAGATGGGAAGCACCCACAGACTAAAATAGTTGTGCCTAAAGGGGTAGGCTGAAAGGTAAAGTTACTTTTATTTAAAAAAAAAAAATCCTTTCATGACATTGTAAAGTTGTAAAGTTGGCCTAAGAAGGAGTAATTTTCAATGATGTGACAAAAGAGCAAATTCATTAATTCAGCAAGTTTTTATGAAGCACACTCTATGCACCAGGCACTGTTGTAGGTGCTGGGGATACAATATTGGGGAAGACATAATTTTCAATGATGTGACAAAAGAGCAAATTCATTAATTCAGCAAGTTTTTATGAAGCACATTCTATGCACCAGGCACTGTTCTAGGTGCTGGGGATACAATATTGGGGAAGACAGTTGCTGGCCTTGTGGAGCTCTTTTCTAGTTGAGAAGACATAAAAGGTATAAGCAGAAAAATATATAATTCCATTTAGAAATAATTACCAGGGAGAACAATAAGACACAGTAGGGAGACACTGAGTGTCTGAGGCTGTTCGTAAGCAAGGTGGTCTGTGAAGGTCAGTCAGGGAGGTGACATTTGCATGGAGTGAAGGCCCAACCTTTCAAAGGTGTGGGAGAAGATCATTCCAGACAGAAGGATCAGGTCCTGAAGCAAGAACAAGCTCGCGTGGGAAGGAACAGTACTGAGGTCAGTATGGCCGGAGAGAGGTAGCCGGGTAGCTGGGGTGAGATGATGGGGGTCTGGTGGTCAGTTCATGGCGAAGACTGCAGCTTTCACTCCAAGGAAGATGCAAAGTGATTTGAGGATTCTGAGCAGAGGAGTAACATGCACTAAGTCTTTTAACCTGCAGTGATTGGCTATAGAGGGGCTAAGAGAGCAGGAAGGGAGACCAACCGGGTGGCTGCTGCAGTGGCCCAGGCGAGAGGGGGCAGTGGACCGGATAGAGGGTAGCAGTGGAGGCAGTGAGCAGGGCCTGGGTTCAGGATATGCAGTACTTTGAATGTGTAGCCGACAGGACTGACTGATGGAGGGGATGTGCAATGTGAGGGAAAGAAAGGAATCAAGGGTGACTCCCAGGGCTTGGGCTTTCTTGACGGATTGAGTGGGGGTGCCATTCACCGAGATGGCGTTGACTCAGGGAAGAGCGGGCTAGGGGTAGAGAAATCAGGAGTTATGTTTTTGGACGTGTTACATTTGTGATGCCAATTAGATGTCCCAGTAGAGGGTGGGGGGGAATGAGTTTGGACTCAGGAGAACTATTAACTCAGGGAGTATAAATAGGATAGTTACCAGTTTTTAGGTGGCATTTAAAGCTACCGGACTCAGTAAGGTTACAAAGGAACTGAGTCCAGGTGAAGAAGGAAAAAGGGTCAAGGTTGACATGATGAGGAGGAGACAGTAAACAAGACTGAGAAAGAGCGGGCATTGAAGTAGAAGGAAGACGGGGCAGGTGTGGTGTCCTGCAAGGTAAGAGGAGAAGGCACTTCCAGAAGGAGGTAATAATACACCCATGAATGAGACCCGGAAAGGAAGAGAAACACTGGAGGAGGGGGGGATAAAAAGATTTTAACTTGGAGAGGATCATCAGATTTGTGGACAATTTAAAAATTCCTTCACTTTGATTTCTGTGAATGCTATTATAATGTTGTTGGTGAGAGCCACAAAATGAAAGAGGTGAGCAAGCAGAAGTCAAAGATTAATTTTAAAACTTACCAGCCAACAATTTCTCTTGCCCAGATGTTTTTCCGTGGCCCTGAAGGGGCCTCTCACCACGAGGATGTACCTGCTACACTCAGAGCCTCGTAATGGAGCTTCTCTTTCGCATCACATCCACTCTTACCTGCACTGGAACCTCTGTCTAATTTTCCTTGTTCCCTGGCTACCTGAATGGCTGGACTGAAGGTGCCGGGGACAGCCAGGGCCACCCAGGAGACTGGATCCTGGCTTCTGCAGGGGAGCAGAGAGTAGCAAGTAGCTAAGCCCTTCACAGATAGTAAGGGCTAAGTTTTCCAAAGCTTTTCCTGTTCTTATTCTAATTCCACTACAAAGTAAGTAAGACTGTTCTCTGGAGACACAGCTTCCTTCATAGCGCCCAGCCCGCAAGAAGGAGCTTGGAGCATCTGGGGGTCTAGGTCGAGACATGGTGACGTAGTCTAATGGAGGCATTAAGTTAATATCTGATGACGCTGTTGATTGTCTCTCCAGATCTGGCCGAGGGGAGCTGCCTCAGCCCTCACTGCTCCTGCTTCTCTCCCGTGGTCCGCTGGACTCGTTCCACCTGGCGCCTCTCCCACTCAGCCTACAGGATGGCCTGGGAGGTGGTACCTGGGAACTGTGGGCCAGGAGCTGGCTCACTGGGTTTCTGCTGCTGCCCCAGTGCTCCAGATTAAGGTGACTAATGAGTGTTCCCAGAATGCTTAAATTTATTTATCTTTGAAACAGTGAGGAAGGTGGTCCTCTTTCCCAGAAAAAGGAAGGGATGCAATGATCAGTGTGTTAAATACTGGTTCAGAATCACCAGAAACTTCTTTTCTACTCCCTTAAGATGCTGTGTGGAGGAACAGCAGAGCATACATGGAAAGAGTACAGGGCTTGAAGACAGTGGACTGGGGTTCAAGCCCGAGCTCCATCACCTCCAAGCTGTAGGACCTTGGTCAAAGCAGGGACCTCCTGAAGCCTCAGGCTTCTCAATGGTAAAATAAGGTCATAATTACCATTCCATTCCCTTCCCAGAAATACAGTGAGAATTGAGTGAGATAAAGCTTGTAACCACGCTTTTTAATCTGTGAAGCACTATGCAATTGAAGAGGTGGGTTTTAGACATCCCAAGCCTCCCCAGACAGGTGGAGCCTGGTCCTGTGTTACAGACTTTGTGCATGCTGTTCCCTTTAACTAGAATGTCCTTTCCCTCTTCCCTACCTAGAAAATACATACTCATCCTTCAAGATAACTAACTCAAATGTCTTATCCTCCATGAAGCATATCCAAAGCAAAATAAAGGATTTCCTCCTCTTTGTTTCTCTATTTCTTACTTATATCTCTTATAGCACACACAATATTTTTTAGAGTCGCTGGTTTGGATGTCTGCTTCCCTCATGAGTCTGTGAGTTCCCAGGGGCCAGGGTTATTATATCTTATTTATCATTGTACCCTGAGTACCCAAAAGGTCTGGCACATAGTAGATACTGAACGACCAAGTGTTTAACTGATCCCAATTACTGAGAAACTTCTACAAACACTAACCTTTTATTCCGATCTCAGAAACCACAGGCATCACAATCAGCAGAAATCTGAACGCATTCTGTTTCCAAGCCCTGGCTCTCTAGAAGATAATTGCTGCTTGCAGAAAAAAACAGAGCAGGACAGAACACAAATGGCCAGGAGCATTATTTTTAGAGTCCAACACTGAAGTCCAGTCTCAGAGGAGAAAAAGTCCTCCAATATGTGGTCACATAGCCTCAGAGAACCTAAATCAGGACAAAAGCTTGGATTTTTTTTTTTTTTTGTCCTTTTTGAGACCAGCCGCACCATGCTCAGCCAGTGAGCGCTGTAAGCGCACCGGTCATCCCTATATAGGATCCAAACCCGTGGCGGGAGCACTGCTGCGCTCCCAGCGCTGCACCCTCCCGAGTGCGCCACGGGCTCGGCCCAAGAGCTTGGATTTCTGACTACTGGACTCACACAATTTTCCCAATAAATCCCCTGTATCCCGTGTCTGACACAGGAAAAACTGAGTATTAGACTTTAATCAACAGCTTAGGCAAATAAACATGATAGATGTTGATTGAATTGGAAGTGATTCAAAGCAGAGCGCAGAAAGCAATACATAAAAGTGGATGACAGAATCAGGATTAGAAATACTTTGGTAGGCTCTAATGGGAGGCCAAAACCAACAAGATAAAATGTAACAGGAATAAATGTAAAACCCTGCCTTTAGGTTAAAAAAATCAACTATATAAATCAAAGATAGGGGAGGCTGAACTATACACTTAGAAACAGTTAAGATGGTAAATTTTATGTTATGCATTTTGTATCGCAATAATTTTTATTTATTTATTTTTTGGAGGCTGGCTGGTAACAGGGATCGAACCCTGGACCTTGGTGTTATCAATACCACATTCTAACCAACTGAGCTAACCAACCAGCCCTTGATGACAAATTTTTAAAAAGTGAGGCAAATATTTTTTTTATTAGGGAATTATATTTTGACAAATAATATAACCTGGAAATCTGCTTTTCTTCATACTGAAGTCAGCTAAAGTAATCAATAGACATGCTCCACTTTTAAGACCACTTGCTACAATATGAAGCCTGATAAAGACCTTCTTCAGCAATATCAATAACCAACTTCAAACTGGAACCAAGAATAGAAATAATCACAGCTGGGCCGGCCCGGTGGCGCACTCAGTAGAGTGCGGCGCTTGGGAGTGCGGCGGCACTCCCTCCGAGGGTTCGGATCCTATATAGAGACCGGTCTGCTCACTGGTTGAGCGCGGTGCGGGCACGACACTGAGGGTTGCCATCCCGTTACCGGTCACGAAAAAAGACAAAAAGGGGGGGGGGAATAATCACAGCTGATACATAAGGAAATTAAAAATTCAAGTGTGCATATTTTACGATACTTTACCATCAAAATTGCCATGAGAATTAAATGAAAATTGGTTTTGTTAAGTGTGATCATAATAATATTGTGCTTAAGAAGGAAAATGTCCTTATGTTTTAGAGATGCATGCTCCTATTTAAGACTGAAATGCTATAACGTCTATATTTTGCAAGAATATATTCCAGCAACAAGAATGGCAGAAATTTGATGGTTGTGGTGAGTGGGCAATGGTACAATGGGAGCTCACTGTATTAATCTGTACTTTTGTATATGTTTGAAAATGTCCACAATGAAAAATTATAAAAGAAAAGAAGTTATAAGTAAAATACTTCAGGAAAAAAATAGATGAAGCAAATAGGGCAAAACGTTAATGATTAAATCCAGATGATGGGTATGTGGCTGTTCCTTAAAGTGCTTTTTCTCTTTTCTGTATGTCTGAAATTTTTCAAAATAAAAGTTAAAAAAAATCATCAAGGGAACATTTGAAAGCACCTGGCATAGTGTCTGGTTCATAGTAAGTGCTAAAATAAGTGTCACTGGACTTTGCCTTCTTCCCCAAACGCTGGCATGGAAGTGCAGCAGACTTCCTTTGCAGCTCCAAAGAGCAGAACAAGGGCCGATGGTGGAACCTGGGAGGAAGCAGCAGTACGGGAAGAATTTTGTAAAAAAAAAAAGTGCAATTGTTCAACAGCGAAACCTGCAGTTTCAAATAGACGGAGCTCCCCATCATTGGGGATATTCAAGCAGAGGCGGCTTATTTCAGGGCTGTTACAGAAGTGGTTTTTGAAATGATGTGGCAATTGGATAGCATCCAAGGGGGATCTCAAGTGGCCTCTAAAATTCCCTCTACCTCTAAAGTCTTCGGATTCAATGAAGTTGGTTGAAATGTACCAGAGTATTTTCTTCCCCTCCCAGAAGCTCGTCACTGTCTGCAGCATCTACAAAGAGAGGCACAGGGAGGACCAAAGACCTCTCTTCACCATTTCCCCCTGTCCTGTTTGTTCTGCACACAAATAAAAGATTAAGTACGCAAAGGGGAGAAGAGGGGCAGAAAGGACTCAAAAAGAAACTTCAGAGTTCTTTATTTGGAGGTCCTAGGGGCAAGTGAGTGATATCCATGCCAAGCTGAAAGGGCCACCAAGTGGGATCTCTCCAGGCCTCTTTTGGTTCTCATGGACCCCTGGGAACCTCCAGGCTATCAGGCCTCCATGGCAAGAAAACGGGAGGAGGGTAAACACCTTGGAACCCTGACTCATGGGGTGGCAGGGACCTCAGAAGATCAGCCAGGCAAATTCCCAGCCTTTGGGAAGATGAAGTACTATTATTCTCCCTATTTTACAGGTAAGGAAACTTCAACAAGGTTAGGTGATTTGCACAAAGTGACAGAGCTTTTACAGTATGAGCACAGGTTGGGAATGATCCTTAGGGGGAGACAAAAGACCTATGGCTCCCACCCCAGTGCAGAGTGTTCTTCCCACTCTAGCATCACTTCACTGGCATCTCTTAAATGTGGAGACTGACTGAGGACTCATCCAAGGCCCAACTTGCCTCCCCCGACTCTAGTGTCTTGCTGGTCCCACACTATCCAGGATTGTTCATCTCCATGAAAGAGCTCCCAACAAGTAAGAGGCTGGGCTGCAGTGGGAGGGATTTGGGTTAAATATGAAGACAAATCTCAGTCCATAGGTTTGGGATTAAGTGTCCAAAAGAGGGTAAAAGGCACATTGAATTCTTGGGGAGCCCCTGGATTCTGGATAGAATCTCCTTAGGCCAAGGTGACCCTAATACCTAGTGGAGTCCTGAGGAGAAAGTCCAGGATCAGTATGCAGGAGGGGCCCAGTATCAAGAGCAGCTTCCACCTCCTCTCCTTCTCTTGGCACCCACTGGACAACAGATAAGCAGTGACCTGTGCTGCCTGGCCAGGCCCCCCAACACCAGAAGCTGGGCATGGTCCCCCTAGGAGGGCGCCTGCTTTCCCACCTCGAGCTGAGCCAACAGCCCAGCCTTGCGGGCCTGGCTGATTTGCATAGCTTTGGCAGCACTGGGATGTGAGTTTGCCTGGGGAGCAATTCTCTGGGTGAGGGAGGTGGAAGTGAGAACCAAGAACTGTTCAAGCAGGAATTTTCACTTCTGCCTGGTAAACAACGTGGAGAACGCTCAGCAATGGGACCGAGCCTCTCCCATTTCTGGACTGCTCTCTTCTTACCAGCTCCGCTTCCCAGTATAACCCAGTAAGACTTCAGTGATACTGTATGACCACTTGGCAACTTGCTGGCACTTCCTGGGTTAGCAATTACTAAGGTACCAGGACCTTGGAAACTCTCCTGAGCAGCCAGCCACCAGAGCAAACCATGAGACTTTTAGCCTGGTAACTTAAGCCAGTCACAAACAATTTTTCCAGAACCCCCACCCACACTATGCCTACCTTTTTTGGTACTTGAAATTCCTCCAAGGAACTGGGAAGTACTGTCTAATGGTCAGAGTTCAGTCCAGAGAATTCACAGTAAACTGGGCTCTAGGGTCACTTTAAAAGCTGTTTTATACTGGACTTTGGGCAAGTGGTTTAATCTTTGTAGCCTTCAATTTCCTTTAAATACTAAAACAAAATCTTCTGTCCCCATTCCTGTTACCTCCTTCTTAGGAGACAAGGAAATGCCTGGGAAGGAGCTGAGGACAATCCTTGAAGCCACCTGAAAAACAGGACACAAGAGGACCTATGATGGATTGCGGGAAAGGCACTGGTTTAGTAGGGAGGTCTGAGTGTCCTCGGTCAAGTCAGGGTGTGGATGGCAAATGTAAAGACGTGACACATGCGCAGCCACACCCAGGGCAGACATCACTAATGGATCACAGCTCCCTTTTCCTTTCCCTAAATTCAGTGCTTGGAAACCAACACCAATGATCAGAATTGACTGTCCGGAAGACGTCCACTTGCTACCCCAGGACTAGATGATCTTTCAGGTTCCGCTCACCTCTGACGGTCTGTCGATTTGTGCATTTTCATGATTTGAAGCTTCTACCTCTATGCCAGCGGAGAGAACAACAGAGTCAACACAGACAACCTCAGGCTTCCTGTGACATGGCCTGCTGAGCATCCTGATGACTCTTCCATGTGCGCAGTCATGAGATCAAACCCCGAGCTGGCTCTCTGACCTTCCCACAGGTATCAGGAGCCTGGGGCCACGCCATGGGGGACTGAGCACCCCTTTGCTAATGAGAAGCCCAGCATCCCCCCAACTTCTGCTACAAGTTTTCATGTCATTCTTTGGTAAAAGAAAGCCTCCTCACCAAGGTCTCTTAATTTGTTAGGAGCTACAAGCCATGTTTCTCATCAGTCTGAGCTATGGGGAGGGCTCTCTGGGGCTCACATGTCCCCTTCACCTCCTGTTGGCCACACACTGATGTGGCAGTCATCATCACAGGGACACAAAGTAGGAGGCAGGGTCAGGGACAGAGTGGAAGGAGCCTCCTGGACAGATGGCACCAGGTTCCAGAAAAAAAGTCTGGGGACTCAGGCCACTGCAGCAAAGGATGGGGCCAGAAGACCCAAGTCTCCCATCAAATCTCAAATCATAGACCCCTGACCCTAGCAAAACAAAAAACATTCACTTCAAAGGAAGTTAAACAAGCCCTGTTAAATAAGAGCTCTGTTCTGGTCACATCTCAGAGAAGCACCCTAGCCGCTATTTTTCTATCACAGCTTTTTTGTGCTATAGGGGACCACAGAGACTCCTAGTCCTGTTTCCGCCATTTATAAGTGAGGAAACCGAGTTCCAGAAGGGACAAGTGATGAGCTAAAGATCATGCACCCAATAAATGGCAAAGCAGGTACAAAATCACAGAGCTCCACTGCTCAGACTTTCCTCTCTCACTGTCAGCCCCTGGGGTTCTTTAATCATTGATTCCAGAACAGTGCCACTCCAGCCCTCCCTCAGCCTTGAGAGGGGAAGAGGTTCAGAGAGGTTTAAGATTAGTAAGAAACTGGGGGGCCCTGTCCTAGCCCTCTTCCTAGGGCTAAGGGAAGTAGGGGTGAGAGGCAGTGAAGAGGGAAAGAGCAGAAGGAGCTACCAGAGAGAGGGATGCAGTTGGGCCCTGGTCCTCCTGTGGTCACAAAGATGTCCTTTGTGCAGCTCAGAGGGGCATGTGTACAGTGAGAAAGCTGAGTCAGGAGATGCTGTCTCACATTTGTAGAACAACTCATGCTTTTGAAAGCAGCTACAGATAGGCTTCCATTTCATTCACTCCTCACGATTCGTCTTACAGATAAGGGAACCGAGGCTGGGAGAGGTGAGGTAACTTGCCCAAGGACACAAAGGGAAGGAACTCAGATCTCCCAGTTATGGCTCTGTGGTCAGTGCACTGGCCACCAGCATGCCTGGCTCACGGTGACCTGCATGGCAGCTGTCCCTTTACTTGGCAGCATATTTTCAAGTCCATATCTGATTTGATCCTGACTCCACCTATGAGGTCTGCACTGCCAGAATTACTGAACTCCTGCTTTACCAGTGATTAAACTGAGGCTCAGAGTGGTTGGGGCTTGTCAGATGCCACACAGCTATCTTCTGAGTTGAGACACCAGGTCTTTCCATCACACAGTATAATGCTTCCAGGGCCATGCTTTCCTCTCCTTTGAGGACTGGTGTTCCCAGGGCTGAGAATACAGGTGAGGGACAAAGGGGGTCTCTGAGGCCTGGAGAAGTTGGAGCAGAAACGCTTGTGTAGAAGCCTAGAACCAGGGGACCCCAGGCCAGGGTCTCAGAGACTCCCTGAAACTAAGAGTTGGATGGCACGGAAACCCCCCCAGGATATGGTAGCAGCAGGTAATCTGGTCTTGGGCCACTTCTAAGAGAAGAGTGATGGGAAGAGGGGAGGCTTTATCCAACAAGACAGCAAAAAACAACAAAACAAAGACAAAGGACATGCTTCTGGGGCACGGAAGGGGCTCCTAAAGAAACACCCATCTTAAACTCCTGCTGTGATCTTGGGGAAGTCATTCCCCTTCTCTGACTCCAGTCTCTTCCTCCATAAAATAGGAGAATAGGGTAAGATCAGAGAATTTTCAAACCTTTTGGCAGCAGAACACTGTTTTCAAATAATGATTAATCAGTAGCTGACATTTATTGAGCATTTACTATGCACCAAGCTTTGTAGTAAACATTTGATACACATGACAGCATTTAATCCTCACAACCACCCAAAGAGTAGGTGCTTTCGTTATCCCCAATAAATAGATGAAGAAACTTGAGCCTCAGAGTGGTTAATTAACTTGCCCAGGGTTACTGATTAATAAACCATAGAGTAGAAACTTAAACCCACATCTGTTTAGCAGCAAAGGCTGTCCATACTCCATCATGTTATCTTTAAATGAAACCTCAGATGGAGCTGCTGCAGAAATTCAAGGGAAAAAAAGACCTTTAGATTTTCTGGAACTATCAACATCATCGAGTTTTGTTGAATCTGTCCCAACTCTTACCACTGGGCCCTGGGAGGAGGGGTCTTTCCACCAGCTCCTTCTCCTTCTTCCTGCCCAGGTCCCTACTTTCTGAGTAGAGACAGACTTGAGTTAGGAACAACACAAGGAGCCCACGGTGGGTTGAAGTGACAGACGCATCCACCTGGGAGGGCTCCCTGTGGAGTGACCATTTAGCTTTGGTGACTGCTGATGGGGCCCATCATTCAAGCTTCCAACTCCAGACTTGTGGACACAATAGAGTGCTGACCATGAGTGAATTCACAGGCAAGCCTGCTCAGGGAACAGTCCAGACTCCTAACTGAGGCTCCCTGGATCAGCTGTAGGGTCACTGCACCCACTATGTGGACACTTTGTCCCCTGATACTAATAATAGCAAATAGAATGACTATCTGGCAGGCACTGCTCTAAGTGCTTTACAAATGTGGACTCATTTAATTCTCAAGCAGCCCTATGAGGCAGGTGCTATTATTAGCCCCATTTTACAGATGAGGAAACTGAGCAGAGAGTCTTTAAGTACTAACTACAGCAAGGTCAGTGTAGGCTGGGGGAACAGAGGACCCCCTAGGATCCTAACACTTGAGAAACTTAGGGGTACAGCAACTCACATCACTCAAAGTGCCTTACAAATACTAACCGGTGTGTCAAAGGATTAGAGTGTGCTCACAGATCCCAGCATCTGAGAGCTGGATGTGGTTGGAGAGACCCTCAAGTTTAGACCCTTCATCTGATGCACAAACTCAGGCCCAAAGAGGGGAAGTGACTTGTCTAAGGTCACAGGTTGGTGGTAAATACGGGTCCAGAATCCCTTTGTCTTCACACCTCCTTAGCCAAACAAGAAAGGGCAGAGATTGTTTCTCCAACTTCACGATAGAAAAACAGATTGGGCTGGCCAGTTAGCTCAGTTAATTACAGCATGGTGTTATAACACCAAGGTCAAGAGTTCAGATCCCCATCCCATACTGGCCAGCTGTCAAAAAAAAAAAATAATAATAAGAGAGGCTGAGATAACTAGTTGTGGTCACCAGAGGGAGGTAGGCCTGAGCCCAAAACTAGAATTCACTCAATGGTCCTCACCCATGAGCCCAGACATCTTCAGGACACTGAAGGGGTAAACTGAGCCCAGGTGCAGGAGAAGATAGAGACCCACCTGGTTCCCCTGCAAGGCAGAAGCCATAACACCCAGCCCAAAGTGATTCCTCCGACCACTAGCAGGTCTCCAGGGGTTTGCAGACATAGGGTGGGAGGGAAGCCAGCCAGGTGCACGCCTCTCTTTGATAACTTTGAACCCTGGAGATGACATTTGGACGTTTGCTAACCGGCTTAACCCCTTTTGTCCATGCTTCCCTCCTCAAGAAAACCTTAATCATCCTCATTTGAATTTCAAATGACCTCTCCTCTCTCCCCCTCCCCACCTCAACAGGCTTTGAGGCAGGGATATGGAAATTCACCCTGCAGTATGGAAATCATCTCCCTATGCAAATCAGGCACTGAGACCCCATCGTCATAGCAACCACCCGGTTTCCTCTCCTTTTTGCACCTCTCTGGGCTCCCTGGCTTACATTTTTTGTTCCTCTTTCCAGCCTGAGCAGCTAAGGGGTGGCCAAGTTCCCTACTGGGAGCCTTGCTGCAGACAGGTGGGATGTCCCTAACTGGGGTGCCCAGCAGGGCTCAGACCTGCCAGGCCACTCACCTGCGCCTCTGCTTCAATCCTGGACCCGGCACACCCAGGCAAGGCCGACCACTGTTTTTTCCAGGTTAGGTTAAGCCAAGGATGGTCTGTGGTGGTAGGGAGTTCTGAAGTCTGGGGGACTCAGAGAAACCCCCAGAGGTGGCTGCAAGAGAGGGGAGACCTGGGGGGCTTCAGTGCTGCAGTAGCAGGAGATAAAAGGCACTACAGGGAACCTACATGTAAAATCCATGCAAATGAATACCTATTGTTTTTTGAGTCAACAACAGCACTGGTGCTTTGGGGAGATGCCTGCAGCTCTGTTTCCCATGCTCCTGGTTGGCACAAGGGTCTGCCCTCCTTGAGTCTCCCAAGGTGCTGCTGTGATCCCAGGAGTGCCCATCAGCAAGCTCACCAGTCCATGGAGAACTCAGGCGGGCACTTTAAACTGTCAGAGGCTGAAGCCCCTAGAAATGACATTTGGCCACTATTGAGGGCTCTGGTCATACTCTAATCTTGCCCTGCCCTGTCCTGCCAGCCTCTCAGGCTCAAATGAGGGGGAATAAAGCCCCAGCTGGGATGACCTCATGCAGCTTCCCTTTTAAGTACTCTCAGCTCTGAATCTGACCCTCTGTCCCCAAACCAAAGGTGTGGGGAGTGGGGGTGAGAGGGAAGCAGATTTTCTTGTCCCCTTTGCAGCAATTCCTAGGCATGGGTCATCCTAGATGAGCCCTTCCATGGGGAAGTTGGTTAAACACAGGAGCCGACTAGCAAATGCTGTCCTGGAACTCCAACCGCCCATCTCCCCCACCCCTCCAGTAGTTTCACAACCCCCTCAAGGACCCAAGCCTGCCCTGAAAGAACAATCTCGACCAGAAAAGAAGACTGCCGGTAGATGTGCCCCCCACCCCAGGGTTTTGGGGTGGGGGAGCAATTTGTGAGTGTGATCTGTGTGTCTGTCTGTCTGTGTGTGCTTGCGGAGATGGGGTGGGACAGACAGTCAATGTATTTCAGTTGCTTGGGTTTTGGCTGCTCCTCAAGCCCCTAAGACTTGTCCTAATTTGGTTGCTCATTTCTCTTTAAATTTGTTTTCCACTTGTTCAGCACTTTTCCACATCAGGTGCTCAATGCCCTAATTGTTTCTGGAGGCACAAGGTGGACCCAAGAGGCCAAAAGCATTTACTCACTTCTTGGGATGGGGGGTCAGCAATTCGAGGTGCCTTAGTGAGCAGCCTGAGTCTGCTCAGTGTCCAGTGTCCAGTCTTGAAGTCTGCTATGTGTGTGGGTACCATTCCACTCCTGCCAGCAAAGGATGGACTGGGACTGCCATCAACACCTCCCCCCTAGTATCCAGAGTGGGAGTGAGAGGAACACTAAGGAGGTCATAAGAAGTACCCAGGGTCAGACGCTTCCATTACTCATGGAATTCCAAAGAAAAGGGACATTCTTATACACATGAAAACTCCTCCAAGGCACTGCACCTCAAAGTGTGGTCCAATGACCAAGGTTGATCTGTGAGCTGTTTGTTAAGGTCAGAGACCAGATATGCACAGACGGTAAGAGTAACAATTTAGAAATGTTGATAGCACATCCGAGCACGGGATCTTCCTGGTGAATTGGGTGTAGACCAGTCTGGGTGCTGTTGAACGTGCGCGGTGGGCAGGAGCTGAGTACTATCTTGCACAGGAAGTCTGGGTGCTGGTCTGTGACACACTGGAAATAGGAACAATTGGTCCTCTACCCCAGGTCGTTTGAGGAGCAGTGCTCTATGGCATGACTACTGATGTCCTAAGGGGAACTTTGGAGGTAAAGGAGCTCATGGATGTCCCCCACCCAGCTCCCTCACTTCTGTCCCCTTTCAGGTTGGAGAGGAACAGAGTCCAAGCTCTTCGCGGGGATGCAGAGATGGCAGCTGGGGTCAGGGGGGTATTTCCTTAAAGAGACCTCCAAGAAGAAGAGGGAATGGTGTCGAGAAGGACTGGCTCAGCCGTTCGTGGCTCATCTGAGCAGTATGATCCTGGCCTGTCTACTCTGTGGGGTTGGCATGGGAGTCTATGGATGAGGAAGTGTCTGTAGTTGTAAGTCATGGTACATGTGTGAGCTGCTGTTGTGGCTGTCTTATGTGCTAAGGTTCTCTGAGACAGGCAATTGTGAGTACCACAGGCTGCTCCCCTGAGATCTCCAGCACACGGGACCACAGTCTGCAGCCCAGATGGTGGTTGAAGCAGAACCTTCTAATTTTTCTGTCACAGAAACCAGAAACAAGGCAGGATGGAAGCCGGTCTGGTTTGAGAAGGCCAGAACAAGAGGCACTGGGTTTATGCTGCAGCATGAGGGTCTTAGGTGAGATATAAGAAAGGACTTCCAGACACTGAGGATTATATCCTATAAGAATAGGTAGCCAAGAGAAATTGTGGGGTTGGCTCTTCTTACACATAGAAGAGAGATGAGGAAAAATAAATATCTAAGAATAATAGATTCTCTCATTTTCCAGGATGGTTTTGAATTGTCTACAAAGGAAGAGAGAGACATAGACCTCTGAGAATCCCTGTATCTTCGAGAATTCACATCAGTTTCCTCTCGACATCTGGAAGGCTATGGTTTCATTCATCTCTCCCAGAGAGATGAGGGCTGGAGCAGGTACAGACCGAGGCTCAGACCCTAGAGACCACCTAGCCCATCCCTCTGTTTTATTCCTATAACACCCTCCTCCTACTATCACGACAAGGAAACTCAAGTCCAGGGCATAAGACATAGGAACTTGTCCCACATCTCTCAATGACAGAGCTTCATCTTGTCCCCTGAATGTTTGTAATAATCATCAGCTTCATGGTGGATTGTGTATGGTGGTGTATACTTTTCAAAGTACTTTCACACACCACTGTCATTTAACCCTACAAAGGGACAGAGTGTGTGCATGTGTGTATGTGTGTGTGCTCACATGTGCCTCATTTAGAAATGGCTGTCAACAGGAGACTCTACCACACCTTCCCCTAAGTCTTACCTCCTCATCATGTACTTCCTAGATTTCTCCCGTCCTCTCTGCCATTCAAATGATAGTTTTATTAATATTTGGATTGAAAACCACACTCATCTCTAAAAGTCTTCTGCCTGTTCCTACCAGGAACCTCACCTCTTAGTGGCAATCCTCAGCTTGTCTTCTAGGGGGCACAGTAGGGAGGAGACAGTGAGGCCCAGAATGAACTGACTGTTAGAGGGAGTTTCTAGTCTTGGGTCAGTTGCTCTTTCTTTCTCTGGGACCTTATGAGAATCACCAGCCACTCTGTGCCTCGGTTGTGCTCCCCTATAAAGTCATGTCCACTCCTTCTTGTTAAGGCCACATTGAAAGTTCCTAGGATTAAGTGGCGAGATTTTTGCAAAGGGTCCCCGAAGAGCTGACTCACCTTGGCAGTCCTCCTGGAGGGTGGGACAGATGTTAGTCATTCCACCTCACAGACAGGACAATTGAGACCAAGGAGAAAGAGACAACTAACAAAGTCCCGTCCCCTTCCTCATCTCTAGCTTCCCCAGGGGTCCCCTCTTAGGAGTCCTTCCTTCCCAGATCTCTGAGCACGACAAGGGTGCCAAGGCACTTGTTCCATGGTCATCTGGTTTTGGAACCCCACCCCACTCCCCCTGTCAAATGACAACTGAGCCTGCAGTGGGGAGGATGGGACGGTACACAGGATGGGAAGCTGGTGAGGACTGAGGAGAGAGGGGAGAGGTTCTCCCCGGGGCTAGACTCTCACCCTCCACTGTTCACCAGAGGGAATGAATGAGTTGACCCTAGCCCATCCTCTTCCCCAACAAGCACCTTTCAGCTCCTTGGACTAGATCAGTCTGTCCACGGGGGACTTGGCTCCCCTCTCGCCCCTCTATGCCACCCACCATAATTTTGGCATCTCCCCTGATGCTGCCATTCTCTTGTGTCCTCTGTCCTTGGTTCCTCGTGCTGGCCCCCCAGTCTTCCTGCCACCATCTTTAGGTAGAAAATTGCTAGTAAGACCCAGTCTTAATTCTGTCATTTGCTGGGTATGGGACCTTAGGAAAATCAGCTAACATTGTTTCCCACCACCATCCTCATTTCCCTCATCTGCAAAATGGGACAATAACACCTCTCACATAGTTGTTGTAAAGGTCAAGTGCATGAAGTGTTCGAGAATGCTCTTACAGACACAAGTTGTCACTGTTATCCATGTAACCATGAATTTCTGCACTGGAAAATAAAGCTCCTTGAGGACAGGAACTCTTTCTTCATCTTTCCGAGCCCAGGGTCTGACCCAAAGGGGTCCTCCACGGAAGTTGGTTAAGGGGCTACTAACTAGGTCAGAGAAGAGATCGGAACCCACACAGCAGGACAGCTGGAGGTGGCGGAGGAGAACACGCTGAAAGTCAAACTGAAAAGAAGGGAATGGGGAGGACCCAAGAATGGGGTGAAGAGAGCTCGGCCCTCAGGGAACCTGCACACAAACGCAACATGTGCAAACAGATGCGAGAGAATTTTGAAAAGCAGAACTGCGCACATGTGTTTTAGAATTCATCCCCTAGAGATTATCTAGTCCAAAACTATTCTTCTGTGGGGAGGAAAATGAAGGTCCATGTAGAGAAAATCTTGCCCAAATAATATGCAGGAAGTTAATGGCAGACCCAAACAGGATGGAGCTGGACAGGCCTGAGTTTAATTCCTGGTTAAAAGCTGTGTGATCCTGGGCAAGTCGGTTTCTCACTCTGAAACACAACTTCCTCATTGACAAGTGGAACAATAACGCCTCTATCTCATAGATGTATTGGAAGAATGAAATGAGGTGATGTACATAATGTGCCTGCTATGGGGAGGGGGCTCTGTAAATGCTACTGCTCTTTCCCTCCTTCCTCCGAGCCCTCTGTTTTCTCCTCCCTTGTGATTGAGGCCACTGTGTGACCAGCATGGTCAAGAGTCACAGGGTTTTAGCCACATTGGTGTTCGGAGGTTGTCAGTTACAGACCTGGCGGCTTTTGAAATGTGGGTAAGGATATATTCCTATCAACCACTTAACTGAGAACAGAAAAAAATCGTCAGCCTCAAGAATGAGGGAAAAATAACCAGACATAAGGAGGTAATAGGAAGGACCGAAAAGCTGATAGTTTAGAAATCTAGAAAGTGCTTGGCTTCAGTCCCTTGTGGGAGGGAGGATAGGGAAAGAGTACTGGACAGGGGCTCTGAGCCTTCACCTGGTCCCTAGTGCTGCCACCAACACTCTCCATCTGTGCCTCTGCTTCCTCAGAGGCCGGAGGAAGGGAAGGCTGGGACACCCTGCCAGGCCCCCAACCGGGAGGCGTGTGTCTGGGCCTGAGAATGCTCTCCCTTGCATTCCTGGCCAGCGTGGAGGGGAAAATTCACTCCCTTTCCCAGCTCTTGTGCCCCTTGGGGATTTCACACAGCACAGAGGGTGCTTTCTAGATCACCTTTGTTTATAGCTCCTTTAAAACCCAGAGACAAACCACCCCTTAATTCACGCACTGCTGGGAAGGCGATTCTGTCTTTTAAAAATCCAAAGGAAGCGGTTAAACCAACGTGGTAACCATTGTGACTCATAATAAACTTTCCTCTGTAAAAAATGAGTCAGAACGACTTTCCAGGAAGTTTGGTTACTTTAATTAGCTACCTCTTTTTTCTTGCCCTTAAAAACATGTGGTAATTTGAGGATCATCTAAGTATTGATGCTACCAGCCACGGAGCCCCAAAGTGAAAGACTTCTGGGGGGTAAAGTTCCAGACAGCACGAAAGTTCCAGACAGCACTGTCTCCTTGGAGGTGAGGAGTACCCACACAGAATCCCTTCCTCACTGGTGAAAGGGGCAAAACCAGTCTCCCAGGCTGACCCACTTAGCCTGGGTGAAGGGGCGAAGGGCACCCCAGCTACCTGTGGCCCCAAGACGCTCAGCAGCAATGCCCATTCTGTATGTGACAGAATCACCGAATCTTAATGATGCCATCAGAGGTAATGATGATCGCAGCTGCCATGTGCCAGGCACTGTGCTAAGGGCTTTAGACATCATCTCAACCCACTCTCTAAGATTGGCATTAATTTTCCCCCTTTACAAAAGAGACAAGGATAAATTAAGCTATCAGGTCATGCAGCCAGTAAGCAGTAGAACTGCAAATTTTATCCCAGGTCTGTTTAACTCTAAATCTATACTCTTCAAAGGTTATCTGTTCCTGCCTCCTAGGGAGGCAAAGTGGCTGATCTACCGTCACATGTTGAATTGGCAGTAACCCTCGATGAC
The DNA here is from genome assembly GCF_000696425.1 of Galeopterus variegatus. NCBI lineage: Eukaryota > Metazoa > Chordata > Mammalia > Dermoptera > Cynocephalidae > Galeopterus > Galeopterus variegatus. The sequence goes on along the minus strand of NW_007726691.1, from coordinate 120,746 downwards.
AGCCAGATTCTGAAGGTCCTAGCCTATGTCCAGATTTTTTCTCCCTTAACCTATTCTGTATGTAGCTCTCACAGTCACAGATAGGAGGCCAGAATCTGCTCAGATTGTCTATAACACAATAACCTTCCTGACCCCCACCCAGATCTGAACCCCCTTCCTTTCAGGGTTCTGTGTGGCTTGTTCTCACTCCCAACACGGTTACCCTGACTTGGTCACAGCACCAGTGCCAGTGTTAAGTGCGGTCTTCTTCCCACATTGACACTCTCTTAGCTGTGTCCACACACACTGAGGAAATGGGGCCCAGGTGAACGGTGTTGGCTCCAGCCAGTCTGCATCCAGGAAAGGACAAGCTAACTTCTCTGGATCATGGCTCCTGACTTTTTTCTAGGAAAGAGTGTCAGTATGGGGACTGAGCCCATCATTCGCCAGCTGAACTGATGTGAAATCCTTGCCCACGTTCTTGAAATCAAAGAAAATTTTCTTCTCAACTGAGAACAGGTGCCCCACTTCATAGACCTTTAGTAAAACACACTCAGCTAATAAATTAATTGAAAAATGGGGGCAACTGACATGCACTCTCCTTAGTCCAGGTGTTCCTATACACAAAGCAAAGCATAACGCTGCAGTATATGTGTATTGCTACCCATGCAAGTAGACATTGTTTTAATATTAAATTAGGGAGCAGAAAAGTTTGTGATAAATGCATACTGCAGATGTCCCCACCCCCCAAGACTCCCAATTATCTTGTACCTGATCCTGAATTTTTAAGCTTCAAGAATGAAACTATGAAACTAGACTGCTCCAGAAGGCTTGAAAAAGATTTTAGCTTTGGGAGACATCGATTCTCTTCCAGTTCTTACTTCTAAATTTCTAATGATCCAGATGAAAGACTAACTGAGGTCTGGTTGGGATGCTATTAAAGTTATTTGGTGGTGCTACAATTTATACTCATCTTTCTTTAAGTTCTTTTTAATTATACGAGGCTTTCAAAGCAAGCCTTGGACTAGAGCTATGAAACTTTCTCCTCAATTCTGTTCTGTCCCCTTTCTCGTTTTCACAAAGCAAAGTGATTTCCAGGCACCAAGCCTTCCTCTCTAGCCTATTTACCACCCACACGCACATTATTTGGAAGGGGAACATTTGCGCAGGAGCCCCTTTGCTTAGTTCCTGGAGTAGGACTGTTGAGAAATCTGGAGTTAAAGGCCCTGGTCCCCATCTGCTGAGGACAGGTTCTGCCTTCTATCAGTCAGTAGCAGCTGGAACACAGCATGCTGCTTCTAGGGGTGTTGGAATGGCACATCAAGAAGTGAATTTCCTCCCAAAATCTTTGGTTTGGTTTGGTTTTGTCTTTAAGGATCTGCCCTCTTCCTAGCCAGTTGCAGAGGTTTTGTTCCACTGTAGACCAATATTTACTGTTCAAAGGCTCCATGGTCATATCCCATGTCTCTAGGGAATTTCCTCAGTTCCTAAGACCCAGCTTTTGGGTCTGATTGGCTGAAAGACCAAGAAAGAAAGAGAGAGTACAATGCTCAACAATTTCTGACAACTCTCCCCCATCCCCTGCTTTGCTGTTTCATTCCCCAGAAGAGAAGACCCTTACCTGGCTCCACCTGGCTCAGAGTGCTACGAGCATCCGTGGAATCTGCTACATCCCCACTCATCTTGATATCTGCAGGGAAAACACAACTGATTTTAATAACAGGTCACAATTTTTCTTGCTATGACATATGTGGCTTTAACTAAATAGCAAAGATGAATGTGTAATTACAACAACCATCAGACTTTCAAATTCCTGATTCCCGAACATACAACCATTAGAATATTCATAAGCTCTGGGGCACGCATCCCCTCCTCCTGTGCTTGCCTCTTGCCTTCTCTTCCCTTTCTGCAGCGCTGCTGCAGGGCCTCTCACCTTTTGCATCATTCATTGCCAGTTCCTTCTATCACCAGGACTCAGTTGGCAAAAACTTAACAAGGGGAGGGGTACGAGGTAGGGGGGCACCTCCCATTCCCAACTCTCATTTCCTCTGGGATTTGAGTAATTTATTTTATTTTTTAAAAGTGGCATAAGAAATATCCCTCTCCCCCACTCCCTACTCTGTGCAGCAAAATAACCTTACCCTGGAAGGTAAGAGCATGCTTTAACCAAGGTTTGCCTTCTCACTTTTCTTCCCCAGTTCCTGCCTCTGCTCTCTGTCTGGTTCTCAGAGGTCAGCCCACTGTCTGGGGATCAAACCTTAGCTTAATGTCACCCTCCCTGGAGATCCTGTCCTTTGAGGATCCTTACCTTGTCTCCTACTCCTTCAACTGGCTCAGTGAGAAAGGGCTGGCAGCGGGTCAGTGTCCCACAGACAGAATACCTACACCAGGCCCTAGTCCCTGCCCCCAAGCTTTGAGGATCCTTACCTTGTCTCCTACTCCTTCAACTGGCTCAGTGAGAAAGGGCTGGCAGTGGGTCAGTGTCCCACAGACAGAGAATACCTACACCAGGCCCCAGTCCCTGCCCCCAACTGCTGCTGGTCCGCTCTGCTTCATTTCAATAAATTCAACATTTACCCATAACAGACAGCTGCCACCACCTATGAGGCCCCTAAGTCTCCCCCGGGGTCAGCAGAGGGAAGGAAAGAGGCAACTTTGAATTAACTCACTCTCTCTGGACTCCTCTCCTTATTAAACCACCCAAATACTGAAGCCGTTAAAGACAGAAGAATATTTTATTCAAATCGTGTTGACACCCCCCTCCCTTACCCCCACCCTCTTCTCCGGGGCAGCACTTTAACTCTTTCAAACCAGATAAAGTCTTGGTGAGCCAATTTGCATTCTCGCTCCCCAGCCAATCCCAGTCAAGCAGGCAGTCTTAATTTGCATCAGGTAATCAGGCAGTTGGCAGTGTGGACGCCAGAGGTCTGGAGATGATCAGGATGAGGGAAAAGGGTGGACCTAGCCCTAGGAAAAGAGGGGAGAAAACCTACTTTTTTTTTAAGGGCAACAATGTGCATGGCTCTGGCAGAGATTTACAGCACTGGGGTGTAGTGACTATGGTACCTGGCAGGACAGAGATAGGGAATCCAGAGACTTAGAGCCCTAAGAACACCCCAGTACAGGAGGGAGTAAAGCAATCTTAGGAGTCACTGTGGTTTAAGCAATTTTTTGAGACCTACCAAATTGAAGGAAGACTCCTAGGCAAACACTTGGAGCTCTTACTTTTTTTTTAAGGGCAACAATGTGCATGGCTCTGGCAGAGATTTACAGCACTGGGGTGTAGTGACTATGGTACCTGGCAGGACAGAGATAGGGAATCCAGAGACTTAGAGCCCTAAGAACACCCCAGTACAGGAGGGAGTAAAGCAATCTTAGGAGTCACTGTGGTTTAAGCAATTTTTTGAGACCTGCCAAATTGAAGGAAGACTCCTAGGCAAACACTTGGAGCTCCATAGAGCCCTACCCAGACACCCAGACTGTGCTGCACAGTCACTGAGCTCCAGGGGAAACCCTGCAACCATAGTCCACCTCTCCTCCCAGGGCACTGTGTTTAGGAAGCATCTCTTGAGCCTAACCTCAGTTCTTCCTGTGGCAGTTTCAAACTTTTTGTACAGCCTGCCATGCATGAAGGTGCAGCATAACTAGTGTGGCCCATCTGGACACATTTGCAAAGGGCCTCTGCTGCTGTGCCACTCACCTTCTGTTCCAATGGAGAAATGGGCTTTGCTTTGTCCCACTCATGAATACTACCCCTGGAGCCAGTGCCTAATGCAGATCTGCTCAGCTCACACTTCACCACAGGGATTCCTCAACAGTGTAGAGAAAAAGCCCTCAGTCAGAGGCTGCCACTGCCCCAGGAAGTCTCCCCTCTGGTGGTTTCAACCTGCTTCAGAAGCACCAGCACCGGGATTCAGAGCACAGGTTTTGGAGGCAGGCAAACATGGATTTAATCCCAGAGCTTGCACTCACTAGCTGGGGGACCGTAGCCACATATTTGAGTGTGAATATTCTCACCTAAAAAACGGGAGCAATGATACAAACCTCCCAGGGTTATTGTGAGGATTTAAGGCACCAGCACCGGGATTCAGAGCACAGGTTTTGGAGGCAGGCAAACATGGATTTAATCCCAGTGCTTGCACTCACTAGCTGGGGGACCCTAGCCACATATTTGAGTGTGAATATTCTCACCTAAAAAACGGGAGCAATGATACAAACCTCCCAGGGTTATTGTGAGGATTTAAGTGAGATACTGAATGAAAACTGCCTGGTATAGTTCCAGGCAAAAAGTAAACACCTAGCAAATGAACTAATTAAAAGGACACTGGCTAAGATATCAGTCCTCTTTCCCTCATGCCCCTCCCTGACCCCTTCCTCCATTACAATGAACACCTTTGGTTTTCTGTCTCAGCACCCTTGTAATTTGTCCTTTATCTGGGAAGTCATTAGGATTTTCCAAATTCTAACTTCATAGGAATAGGAAAAAGTTAATAGACAGTGAGGCTGGGATGATGGTCAGAGTCTCTGAATCAACTTACTTCAAACTCCTGACATTTAAGAACTCTTTAGCTAAACCATAATTTTATGCCTGTAACCCAAACTCTCCTCCAACACCCGTTCCCTACGTCATCTTTAAATACACCAAGAAAGCATCTCATTCATCTATTAAGGTGGCTTAAACTGTAATCTCTATCATGTCTAAAAATACCTTTGGAAGGAGTCAAAGGCCCCCCTCTCTGCCACGACATCTTCTCATTTGATATACTCATTACAGGAGCAACATGGTGACAAGGACATTGGACAGGACCTCGAGCCTGAACAGAGGAGCAGGGTGAGATGACCTGTAAAATCTCTTCTTCAGTCCCATAGGATGCTAAGATGCAGAGAACCTGTTCCTGTTGGGTAGGAGGCTGAGGCTGATGGGTGGAACAAGCTCTTGGGTCTCAGCCTAAAAATGGGCCAACACCGAAACTTCCCAAGACGATGTAACCCTTCACCTGTCGGACAGCACTTGCCAGGGATGAGTGAGAGAGGTGTGGGGTGGGGCCAGGCTTCTCTGCTTATCTCAGCCTGCAACTGAGTAGGCTCCTTGCCATCACTCCCTTCCCTGGGGAGGCTCTGCTGCTTTGTGTAAGAGCCCAGATACTAGACAAAGACCCTCATCTGCCTTGCCTGGCACCATCACACCCCGAAGCTGGCCCTGCCCTCCCTGTACCTTGGCATGACCCAGGAGCAGCACTTCCTTAAACATCTATGAACTATAGGATGGGCGGAAAGCCCAAGAGGCAGCACCTCTCCCAGGCTGAGGCTGAGTGTCCACAGTGTCATGGGCCTCCTGGGGCCAGTCTCCTCTGGGAAAGCAGAAGCCCCCTCCTTTCTCTCCCAGGGTCCATCTTCATGTCCTTGGAAGAACTGGCACTCCGTCTTCTCTCCTCCCTCACTCACCTGCTGACAGGGCACTTCTACCAGGAGGACTTCAAGGGACCCACTGGTCCCACTTCTGAGCTGGCCAAGGCTCCAACTCTCTCCTGAAGGAGACGTCTCTTCTTCTCCCTCTCCTAATCAGGCCTTCCAACCCAAATGGTATTCCTGAGCTCTAACTGGCATCCGTCTGTGAGACTCAACTCCTCTTTCCTAACTCTGGTGGGGAACAGCTCACAGTGAGGAGAAGGGCTGAGAAAGAGACACTCTGGGGCCAACCAGGTGTCCCCCTCCAGCTGGCTTCCCATTGTTTTCCTCTGTCTCTTCTTCCCTCCCTGACTGACTCTTGTCCACCCCTCCACCTGGGAGATGGGGAGTCCCTGTGTCTGGTGACCTCATGCCTGCTCAGGACTTCATACTTCCATGTGAGAGATGCTCTATAAAGTACAAAGTGCTGAAGCTCCAGGCAGACCTGAATCGTGGCTTACACTGGATTATCAGAGCAAAAAGACAGGGCTGACTCAGGGGCTGCGGTGCTAGGGGAGCCCTCGGATGGGGACCTGGGAGCAAGCCTATGCCCTAGTTTGTGTGCTCCTATTCTTCCCCCTTCCCCCCATCCAAACTGTTCCAGTAAATCAATTGAGGAGGAGTCCCCAAGGGCCCAGGACTGGGAATTCACAGGGAAAGTGCTGTTTATCAAGAATCAGCAGGATACAGAATTACTGTGGGGGAAAAACAGGACGCAAAAGAGATCAAGTTTTCACAAAGAGGATCCTGGACTAAGGGACCCTAGAGAGAGGCCCATAATGAGACATTCCACAGAAGGACAAGAGACCCTCCCTCACAAACCCCCAGGAGAACCCACACTGAAAGATCTTGCAAAGAAGACCTCGAACTGAAAAGCCCACCACGAGGATCCAACAGAGAGAGCCCTCTAATGGGGACCCTGTCAGAGAGACTCCACAGAAAGTCCCAAACTGAGGGACCCCTTGGAGGTGCCACTGAAGGGGAACCAGACACCACAGAGGGCCAAGTCTGAGAAATCTCACAGGGAGGTCCAGACAGCCCCGAGGGGAAACAGACTAAAGAAATGGGCTGGGGAAGGCCAGCAAGTAAATGCAGAGAGAAGAATCAGGTAATCTGCCCCAAGGTAGATGGAGACCCCACCCTGAGGAGTAACCCCTCCTTGGGTTTAGCTCCATCTCCCCCATCCCCTTTGTGTCAGAACTCCTGCCCACAGGGACGGGGGTGGAGGAGGTGTCTGGGCTTCTGAGAAGCATCTCCCAGGAGTTTGCTCCAGGGGAAGGCATATGGGTCTTGGCCCTCTCCCCTCAACCTCACTCCCTCTTCTGCTCTCTGCTAGATCCTCTTAGTCCCTAGGCTGCTGCCTTGCTGGGTTCCAGCAATCCCACCTCCTCCCACTTCCCCCAGAGCAGGCACCTCCAGTAGACAGGAAGGTGGAAAACCCCCAGGAAGTCTCTGATCTTGGTCCTAAAGAACCACTGCTTGGTCCCACCCACTGTCAGGGCCCAACTTTTGGAAGTCTTGCTCCCATTTAAACCCTGGCCTTCTAGTAGAAGTGAAGGAAGGAAAGTGCCTGCCCAGGGGATCTGCCCAGCTCCACGTGGGTGCCATGTGCTCTGGAAACAGATTTCCCCCAGACCCTGGATGACACACTGTTGGATGGTTCCCTCTGCCTCCCCTAGCCCCTCCTGGCACATCCTGGGTAGCCACTCAGCGTTAATACCTTCTGCCAGCCTGCCTCTCACTCAGCCCTGCTGGGAACAGTGTTTGGGAAACGGCACCCTGGGTACCCCCTGAACCCACTGCTGTTTTGTTTTCAGGATTGGTAAGTCCCAGGAAGAGCCAAAATCTCCGCCCTGCTCTGCTTCTTGGTGTGGGTCAGAATTGCCTCATCCCACCCCTCCTCCCAAAAGAAGAGCAGGTAACAAAATTCCCACCAATAGCCCTGAAATCCTAAATAAAGATCACTGGGTCCTGCCCAATTTGAGAGATGAGTTGCTGGGTTGGAAATGGCCAAGTCAGGTGTAGCTTTCTTCACCTCGAGTCTGTTTTTTACTCAGGTCCCCAGACCTCTGTCCCAGACCAAGCCCCATACCAAGCCCAACCCTTCAGCTTAGTATCCCCAGGCCTAGCTGTAGAAGGAGGAATCAGCAGGGAGAACAGAGGGGCCTTGGTTCACTCCATGCCCACCTATCATTCATTCACACAGGGGAAACTAACTCCTGGCAAAGCATTTCCATCTCCTAGGTTCTCACCCCTCAGGAAAGGAGGGCATGGGATATGGGACTGAGAGGATGTGTCTGTCACCACCCTCTCTCAGACACATAGATGGAAGTACCGACCCCACAGGCCCATGTGCAGGCTATTCCTCCTGCAGGGTCCCACAGAGCTCCCCAAGCAGCCCCTGCACACAGACTCCCCACCCCTCCATGCACTGAGCCTATAGCACCACCAAGACTCACAGAGCAGGTGGTAGGCACACCTCCCACACATACACACCTGGAATGCATGTGCAGATATCTTCAGTCCCCACAACATGCCCCCTCTGGGGTCTGCTCCACTTCCTCTCCCAACACACATGGGGACAGGCAGACACACCTCTGACACATGGACACATGCTTCCACAAGTCCTAATCAATACATGTGTGGAATGGCACCTGCCCCAGGTGTGCCTCCGTACTTGCTCCACCCCCCCACTTCCTCCTACACCCCCCCCACACACACAAATGCCCACTTTGCCTCCATCTCACACAGATGCGCAACACCAAACACGTAACATGTGGATACACGTATTTTCCTCACTTACGCACTCCCAGGTCCACACCCCTGGCTGAGTGCGTGAACCACCCATCTCCTGCACCCTCACGAGGCTTCAACAGTTCAGCGCACCCAGGTACCACACAGCCGCCACTCCCCAGATCCGGGGCTTCAGAAGCCCCCGTACCACTGCCCCCAGCCCCCTCCCTCGTTCTTTCTCAAGGTTTCTTTTCCCAGGCTCTCTCTCCCTTTAGACCTCCAGACACCTACCCACGCCCGCCGCTGGACGACCCGCTGTCCACACCGCCCTCTCCTGGCCGCTGGGAAATAAGCCCCCCACGTCCCAGGACGGTGTCCCTCTCCTTCGTCCCTTCCCGCGCACAGCGACACCTGTCAGAGCTCACTCCCTCTGCCCCTCACCTGTGTGCATGGGCTCCAGATTCACCATCCTGCCCCAGGCAGGGCCAAAGCCAGCACCTCCCCAGGCCCCTCGCGTCTGCCCCAGCCGGGCCCCCGGGGAAGCCAGGGTCTCCTTCCTCCCGCCCCCGGCCGCCGCCGCCGCCGCCACGGGAGCCGCCGCCGGAGCCGTAGCCGCC
>NW_007726691.1:109887-111442 GCF_000696425.1 Galeopterus variegatus | reverse complement strand
GGCCCCCGCGCCTGGCCCCGGGCCCATGCAAAGCAGCGATTTGCATACGGGGAGCTGGGGGCCCGGGGAGTGGGCCGGGGGTGCTGCCGGGGCGAGTCCCGACCCTGCGGAGCACCTGTCCGCCGCAGCCCCGCCTGGCGGCCCCTCCCACGACGCCCGCAGCCGCCCAGACTCCTGGTCCAGGTCGCCCTTTTGAGGAACCCCCAGTGGCCCGAGCTTCCGTCTGGACAGACTCCCGAAGTGCAAGCGCTGCAAGGAACCTGGAGTGTTCGGAGGAGCCGTGCACCCGGGTGTGCTGCAAGGAATCTGGTTTTGGAATCCTACCTCTCACGCTTACCAGCTGCGTGGCAGGGCCAAGGTTCTTCACCTCCCTAAGCTCATTTTTCTCATCCGTAAAACGGGGCAGGTGCTAAGCTTAAGTGGCATCTATGCAGGTGGCCAACTCGCATAGCCCCTATGGCATCTCCTCAACATCTCAGGACCTAGATGGGGCCCGGCCCCCTGCCCCCAGGTTGCTGTGAGGCTTTATGAGAGGATAGATGTGAAAGTTGTTTCGCAGTGTCAGAGGTTGTAGTGACAGCTGGGAAGTGTCTTGTTCAAAAGCACACAATTCCCTAGTGACAGCCTAGCTGGAATCAGGTCTCTGGACTCCCACTCCAGTGCTCTTTGCAGCACCCATCATAGTAGACTCATCATCTGAGCCCCCGTGCACCCCCTTCTCCTCCTCTCTTCTGGTCCCAGCAAGTGATTCCAAGGCCAAGGGACCACCTCCATTCAAACCCAGAAAGCCACGTGCAGACAGGACGGCAGAACCTCACCTTCCTCTCCCAACAGGACTCCCTATCAACCTACCTTCACCTAAGTCCCAAGAACTAATTCCTGCTCACAGAACAGGGCCTGGGCTTTTTCACCTCTATGCCTTCCTTAGGATGTTCTTTCCACCTGCTGTGTCCACCCTGCCATCCACCCTGATGGTTCCTATTAGAATACCCAGCATTTACTGAGCTTTCACGATGTGCCAGGCATTGTGCTGACCAAAACTTCAAAGGCATTTTTAGTGCCTTTTGATCTCATTCAGTCCTCATAACAACCCATAAATTGTACTATTGTTATTTCCACTTTACAGATGGGGAAAATGAGGCTTAGAGAGTTGAACTTGCTGTGTTATATAGCCAGTAATTATCAGGGCTCCTGTTCTAAAGCACTGTGTTCTATTCCCTCTAAGCACAATTCAAATCCCCCTCCTTTCTGAAGTTGGAAGTGATCTGATCTTTTACTAAATTACTATGACACTTCAACGTTCTCTTAATCTACCTCCTGGTTGTTAACTGATTGGCTGCTTCATTCTACTCCACCGCCCCTTCACCCCCACCCCCGCCCCAGCACCTAGAACAGTGCTGAGCACATAGCAGGCAGGTATCAGGAAGTGTTCAATGGTGCCACAGTGGCCCTGGAGGAATAGGAAGTGCTTAAGTGCTTCTTCACCCTCCCCCAGTCACATTGACCTCTCCTCCCCCAAGAAGGAAGGGGACCTTCTTGCTTCCCGTGGTGGGGG
>NW_007726691.1:107011-109549 GCF_000696425.1 Galeopterus variegatus | reverse complement strand
CACCCCCACCCCCGCCCCAGCACCTAGAACAGTGCTGAGCACATAGCAGGCAGGTATCAGGAAGTGTTCAATGGTGCCACAGTGGCCCTGGAGGAATAGGAAGTGCTTAAGTGCTTCTTCACCCTCCCCCAGTCACATTGACCTCTCCTCCCCCAAGAAGGAAGGGGACCTTCTTGCTTCCCGTGGTGGGGGGGGGGGCGGTGAGAGGGAAGAGATCAGCAAAGGCTTCTTGGAGGCCCAGTGACACCAGGGGTCCCCTTCAGGACACTAAACCTCTGTTCCTTCCTTCCCTCCTCTCCCCCACTTCAGGTTTGGCCCCTTCCCTGAGGTCCATTTCTTATCTACAGTTGCACTCACCTGCCATCATCCTAGAAAAATGCCTGCACAGAGTTTATATACCCCTGTGTGTTTGTGATTTCCATATCTCTATTTGCATATCATTTGCATGGCCATGTGCGCCGAGAGTCTGATTCTCTGATCACCATATCTGGGACCTGTTGCTCTTTTCCACGTGCAAAGTCACATGTCTTCTCTGGGCTTTAGTTTTCCAGAAGCCAGAGAAGCTTGTATCTGATGATTTCCAAGGTCTTTCCAGCACCAACAGTCTAGGATTCTAGTGGGGGTTGGGGGGTGGGGAAATGGAGTTTTTAGGGAGGGGGACACTGAGGCAGAGATAGGACTTTGGAGGTTCACAGTTGGAAGCACAGCTTTGGGTTCCAAACCTAGGATGGGAAGGTGGGAGGATGGGAGGGTGGAGGTGGTAGGGTGGGGAGAGAGTGACAGATGTCACTTCATATTAATTCACTTACTCATGCATTCAACAAATATTGATTGAGTGCTTCCTAAGTGCCGAGAACTGTGCCACATGCTGAAAACACAGTATCCTATTTAATCGGCACAACTTTAGAGGGAAGGTACAGTCGTTAGCCCCATTTTACAGATGTGGAAACTGAGGTTCAGGAAGGTTAACACGGCTAGTAGATGGCAGAGTTGGGATTTAGACCCAGGTCTGCCTGACCACAAAGCCAGTGTTTTCATCCTGCTCTCCATTTCTGAGCCTGAGCCTCCCCTTCTCTTCTGTAGGCACATAACTTGAGGTGGAAGGAATCTAGATGTCATTGTGACCCCCTCATATGAGGAATCTGAGGCCCACAGGGGGAGGGACTTGCCTCAGGTCACCCTTCTGCTTTTCCCTGCTTCTTCTTCATAAAGGCTGGGGTGGGCATGTGACACATGTGTATTGGGACAAAGGGGAGGGGTGGACAATCTCTATTCCTTTCCTCTCTGACTTGCTGGATGATCACTTCAGCTAGATGAACTGGAATGGGAGTGTGAAAGACCCCTGCTTCCCAGCACATATAGTCTCCATGAAAGTAGCTTTTTGAGTTCTGGGCTAGAAACAAGTGGTGGAGAAGGTGCCAACCCCCTAGGCCTAATAGTCCATGTCTCTGTTTAGTTTGGGAGAGGAAAAGCTGTGCACAAGAGAGAAATAGTGGCTTGCCTGGAGGTTAGAAGGAAAAGAGGAGAGAAAGGGAAAAAAGCAAGGACAGGAAATTTCAGTGCCTTTTGGACATCAAAAGAGCCGTATGCAAATGAGATGCAAATAAAATGCAAATTGTTCCTCTCTCCCTCCCTTACCCTACCCTCTCTCAACAGCTGGAGGACTTTTTCAGAGAATAGCCAAAGCCTTACTCCAGGATGCTGTGGTTCTGAAACTGTGATCAACTCTGACCCCTCCCCGGGTCCTCTTGTCCTTCTGGAGTGACATCCAACCCCCTTGGCTGCATCTCTGGGGAGTCACTAGCTCCCCAGGCTCCATTTCTTGAGTATATGATCAGCTGCTTTTGCTTCAGGAACAGAAGGCTCTAGGAGTCAAGCCTCCCCTTCTAGACACATTGACTGGAAATGGCCTATGGCCCTGGAGAGGGTGATATGGGAGGAAAGCCCTTTTCCCACCTCAGCAGAAGAAAGTGGCCTCCTTGGCTGGAGGCCCTGCGGCTCATTCCCATTTCCTGTCATGTCAGCTGGATTGAGTTGTCAGGGCTGGGAGAAGGGCGGAGATCAAGGCGTCCTGGAAGGCCACCAAGCAACAAGTTCCTTCTAGCTCCTTCTGTCTGCCAGATGGGCCATGGGGCCCAGAGTGTGGGGGTGCAGGGTGGCAGTCAGCTCCTTGCCTTGAGGCTATCAGAGGGAATGGATCTATGCTCAGGCTTCCCCAGAAAAGCAGATGGAAAGAAGGTAGAGGCCAGGAAAGACTTCCAGGCCTGTTTTTAATCACACCTCAGAGAAAATCTGATGGCACCATCGCCACAAGGTGTGTTGTAAATCACGAGTGGAGGGGGTTAGTGTCAGGGTGACAAAATGAGAGGTGTCCTGGGAACCAGGATAAAGCAACGGTGTCTGGGGTGTGGGTGGGTGAGGACATGGGAGTCAGGATACAGAGCTATTCCCTGCCTTTATATCCCTAAAGCAGAATTCCTCTCACCACCAGCCCTACCAACCCCTGCCCAGGGACGTCCTTCTCCCACCAGTACCCAG
>NW_007726691.1:82319-106434 GCF_000696425.1 Galeopterus variegatus | reverse complement strand
CCACAAGGTGTGTTGTAAATCACGAGTGGAGGGGGTTAGTGTCAGGGTGACAAAATGAGAGATGTCCTGGGAACCAGGATAAAGCAACGGTGTCTGGGGAGTGGGTGGGTGAGGACATGGGAGTCAGGATACAGAGCTATTCCCTGCCTTTATATCCCTAAAGCAGAATCCCTCTCACCACCAGCCCTACCAACCCCTGCCCAGGGACGTCCTTCTCCCACCAGTACCCAGCCTGGACCCATGGGGGGTGGTGGGGAGTACCCACAAATTCGTTGCCCATTTTGTATTTGAAGTTCAGAATAATAGATAATGATAATATGTACTTAATTTTAAAACAGCATAAAAACAACTCTGTCTTCCAATCAACTTTTTGGACCTTTAGGCAAGCATTGGGCCTGGGCTGGACCTCTCTAATTGCACTTTCAACAGATCCCTGCTTCAGCCAGCCCTTTCCTGGCTCTCCCAGCCCACCTCAGACCAGGTAACCCTCCTGGTCCACCCGCACTCCCAGGGCAAGTCTAGGCCCAGTGTGCCCTCTAGTGGTGATGGGGACGTGTGACGCTGACTTTTGCACCTCTACCTGTAGGACTCTAGAGAGGCCTCCTCACGGGAGTGTCCATCCATGGCTGGGGGAACACAGGCGAGGACCCCAGTTCCAGGCAAGCTGGAGATGTTGAATTTTAGTTTCAAACTCTGTTGGGTCTTCTAGTTCCTGCTCCCCATCAGAGGCTTTACCTCACCACGGAACCGCAGTTGGAGTCAGCCAGCTGGGTTTGGCTCAGACGACGCAGAGACAGAGCTTCTGGCCTTGTTGGGCTGTCTGTCCTGTTGCTGGACAGCTTTGCCAGCTAAAATGTCTGGAGCCGCTGCGCTGCATGCCAACCCTATACTCACACATGTGGGAGATCAGCGGCCATCCATCCATTCATCGGTTCAAAGCTGTACCTCACACCCACTGGAGCTACACATTGAACTAGGAACTGGGAATGTAAAGGACACTGTCCCAACCCTTCGGAAGCTTGTAACCCACTGATGCTTGTGGACCAGTGTACAGGAAAGTTCCTCATCCGGTGGCATGGGCTCTAACAGGAAAGTACAGGGTGCTATGGGGACCTGCTGGGGGACACACCTGTGGGAACATCAGGAAAAGCATCGGGAGAAAGAGACTTCTTTTTTTTTTTTTTTTAAAGGAACACAGTTTCTATCTACTACTTAGTAAAAAAGAATGCATTTTTTTTCCTTTTTGTCTTTTTTACTGACCGGTAACGGGATCACAACCCTTGGTGTTGCGCCCGCACTGCGCTCAGCCAGTGAGCGGGAACCGGTCTCCACATGGGATCCGAACCCTCGGCGGGAGCGCCGCTGCACTCACAAGCGGCGCACTCTCCAGTGCACCACCGGGCCGGCCCGAGGAAGAGACTTCTAAGCTGAGATTCCCAGCTAAGAGGGAGGAGGTGGGAATGAAACAGGCAAAGGGGACAAACAGCATATGCCAGGAGGGTGCATGGAACATTCAGGGAGCCCCGAGCGCACAGGCAGGGACTGAGGACAAGAGGTGGAAAAGCATGAGTGAGGGTGGTGATGCTCATGCAGGGAGGACCTTGACTCCACCCTGACTTAGGTGGAAATAGCTCGTCAGTTTCAGTAACAGAGGACTTGTGACACACATCACAGCGGATTGCAGAATAGCCTTGAGTAGCGATTCTGAGGGTGGGAATTGCTGGGGAGGAGGAAGCTGGAAAAACGTTTGTCTATGGAGGAGCAGGGAAAAGTAGGCCAGAGGTGGAGAATGACTTGGGTTTGGGGTGTTTTTTATTTTGTTCTTAAGATGGGAAAGATTTGAATACTGTCAGGACTGATGGGAAAGAGGCAGGAAAGAGAGGTGGAAGAGGAAGACAAGGGATCATTTCCCCCAGAGAGGCTGGTCCCAGAGGAAGGGAGAGGGGGTGGGAGGAGAATTACAGGAGGGAATCTGGAAAGTTGGGTGTGGATGCAGGTCAGGGAGGGGTGTGGTGGTCCTATCTCAAGGCTTTTGCTCTTTGAGATGTAGGAGAGGAGGGATTTGTGGGTAGAATGTCACTTCATCCTGACTCTCCTTGCTTAGGCATCAGGACCTTTTCAAAGCATGACATGCAGCAAGAGTCAGGGCCGAGGCAGCGAGATGGCACGCCAGGGGATGTGGACATCATTGTGCTCAATGGAGTCCACAGTCTGGCTCTGCTGGGATTGGGTCCTGAGGGCGCTTGTGACCCATTGTCTCTTCCTTGCTTGACAGGAAGTCCGCCGAGGTCTGGACCTTCTCAACAGAGAAAGTTTGCAGGGAGTGCCTACCAAGTGAGCCTGTGAGGTTCACCTCTCTTTGTCCTCTTTCCTTCCACTGTCCATCCTGCTAGCTCCCCACCTGGAACCACTGTTGCTGTCAGTCAGGATCTCTGCGGGAAAACAGAATCAACTCAACTCAGTGCCTTTAATGAAGGCGGTGCTTGTTGACAGAGGTGCCAGCAGGCTTTAGGGAACCAGCACCCAGAGAGGAGCAACACTGAGAAGCTCAGGCTGAAGATGCAAGAGGAGGAGATAGTGGTATGGAGCCAAAGGAGCCCTGGAACTTGGGAGGAACGAAGCAGGGAGGAGCAGAGAGTATGTGCCGTGACTGCTCTCTCGTCCTGCCCTCTGATCTGTGGGCGCTTCTCATTGGCTGAAGCCAGAGGGTGAAGGGGCCCAGGTGGTGCTATCCAGACGTCGGCCTCCTGGGGCATACACTAGGGCAGAGGTGGGGGAAGGGGAACAACCAGCTCAGCTGTCACCTGGCCACAGCCAATAGTGAATAAACCCTGCAATGCTATAGTTTCTCACCAGTCAAACAGCAAACATCTTATGATAATACCAAGTGATGGCAGGTGTAATGGTTTATTTCGTGTCAATTTGGCTAGGCTCTGGTGCCCAGCTGTCTGGTCAAACACTAGCCTAGATGTTGCTGTGGAAGTATTTTGTAGATGGGATTTCAATCAGTTGAAGAGCAAATATGGGGGCTTCCTGAAGAAGGGATTCTGCCTCAAGACTGTAACACAGAAATCCTATCTGAATTTCCAGCCTGCTGCCCTGTGCGACAAATTGTGAACCCCAGACTACATCAACTTTTGCCTGAGCGGTCAGCCTGCCAGGATTTTGGACTTGCCAGACACAACAATCAAGTGAGCTAATTCCTTAAGATAAATCTCTCTTTCTCTCTCTACATATGTATCCTGTTGGATCTGTTTCTCTGGAGAACCCTGGGTGATACTGCAGGAACGTGAGGAACTGGGAACTTTCATATGCTGTGAATAAGAGTGGAAATTGCCCATTTACAGGGCAATTTGACAGCATCCACCACAATTTGTGCACCTATGACCCAGACATTCCAGCTGCCCATTTCTATCTACAGCCTGGCTTATAAGAGCAAGTCACAGTAAACAATTTCATTGCCCATCAATAGGCAAATGGCTAATAGTCTGTGGTCGAATACTAGGTAATTAAACACTGAATGCCAGTGTTGGGGAAGGCCTTAGAGATAAGCTAGTAAGGCCCTCTCTCTTATCAGGCAAAGGAACAGGGGACCTGCAAAGGAGGGTGACCCACCCAAGGTCACAGAGCTGGGACTAGGCCAGTGCCCACATTCCTCATATGCATTGTTAGCCTCAAGCTTTAGTCTTGAGAGTGGCACTTGTCCCCCTTTTTGCCAGACTTCTTGTCTACTCCACCCACTGTACCCAGGTCCCATGAAGACCCTTGGGCAGAGGTCTCCCAACTGTAGGGCCCCACAGTCCCCCCACCTAAGGCCTCCCTTGGCTAATAAGACTGTAGGAAGAGAAGCCTGAAGAAAATCCACAGAAAGTCCACAGCAAGGCCCAGCCCAGGCTGAGGGATGCTGCCGGGGCTGCCTGGTACCCCTCTAACCTCTCTGGACAGAGGCACCAGGGAGGTCTGGGTTTCTTGTCTTCCTTGAGGGTGCCTTGCTTATCTTGGCAAAGGGGACCAATCAGGAGCCTGTTCCTGCCAGCCCTGGTCCCAGGGAAGCTTTGGACACTCTCTCCCCATGAAGGCAGTGATGACCACTACAGGAACTGGCTCAACCAGGGCTCCACACCTCCTACTTCTCCTTATCCCACCCAAACCCGTGTCCCCCTCCTACAAGTGAGCTGTGCTTGCGGAGGTTCTAGCTGCCCAATCTGATAAACTCATTTGGGCAAGTCACACAATTTTATAGGTGAGCCACATCCATAAAATGTTACAGAATTGCAACGGGGAGTCCATGGGCTAACTTATATGAAGTTACTTTGCAAATTCTAATGTGCCACAGAGAAATGAGGACTGATTATATTACCTCTCCCAGGTATTTTCACATGGTCACAAAGGCCTCCTGAGGATAGTAAAGGCTTATCTCAGTGTTTCTCAAATAGCCAGCCACCTACATCTATTTTAACAACCTCCAGAGTGATTCTGATGCACACTAAAACTTGAGAATCTCAGCAGAGAAGTGACTGTCACAGTTAAATTTCCAAGGGTAGGTTGGAATCGTGGACTATTACTCAGCCCCTGGAATGCAGCCCCTGAGAGGCACCTACTTTGCTGAGTGTAAGGTCAGCCCCAAACTCTCAGGGAATCTTAATTCTCCTCCTCCCCATCTCCTATGGCCAGGAAAGGGTCCAAGGCAGTGATGTCTGTAGCAATGGCGTCCAGAGCCCTCTCACTACAGGGAACAGACAGGCTAGGAGGTGCTAGTCAAGGAAGGTCAGAAAAACACTCCAAGTCTTGAAAACATTACTTTTTAAAAAAGCATTTTTGGTTATTTGGAAGTCAGTATGGAAGGTATATGGGTTTGGGGACTCCACCCCAGCAATAAAGTCATAAACATAGGGTGGGAGGTGCGTTCTCCAAGTATCCCTTCCTCTAGAGCAGAGGTTGGAGCTCAGGACTGAGGCCCCAGATTGGGCAGGAGGGGAAGGAGAAAAAGGCCTGAGAAGAGGGGAGCAAGGCTGAAGCTGGTCCTAGAAAACAGGTTCAGAGAAAAGACATGACAACATGAAAAGGCTATCTCCCCACCGACCCTCAACTTGACCCTGTTCAAGCAAGCCTGGCTCCCACTACAACCCTCCAGCTTGCATGGGTTCAAAGGGCAGCAGCAGCCTGTTCTGGGGGTGCTGGGGAACAGAGGAAAGGACTGCCCTACAAACCCCCTCCCTCTCCCAGGCCTTTGAGGAAGGATCTCACCCTCCCTATCTCCTCCCCCCCTAAGGAACTGGGTCCCCTCTGGGACCCAGGAGACTTTTCCACAACTGAAACACACCCTGTCTCTTGCAGGAAGCCTTCCCCAGTAAATGCAGCCTGCACACTGCTCCTTCTTGAACTCTCCGGTACCCTGCCCAGCACTTCCTTTTACAGCCTCCCTATACTGGAAGACACTTTGGAATGGAAGAGCCTTCCAGCTATCTGGTTTAGTTGTCTCAGGTTTATATGTGAGGGAATGTCTATTCTTTTCACTAACAGTAACAATATTAGTAATAAAGGCTAACACGGTATACACTATGTGCCAGGCACTTGACATGCCTGAATTCAGTTAAGTCTTATAATTAAGCTCACTTTATACCTCAGACAGCGAAGGCACAGAGAGTTAAAGTAACTTGACCCAAGATTACACAGCAATTAAGTAGCAGGGCCTAGGTTTGAATGCTGGGAGTCTTGTTCCAGAATCTCAACGTCATTTATTGCCTTCGTGCTGGCTATTACTGAGTGGCTTAATATGGTCGCACCTATGTCTGCCTCATCTTCTTGAGTGCAGAAATTTTATCTCATCTTTCCGTGGTAACACACCCCTGCTTCTCCTCCCTCCGTACAAACTGCTGTAGAAGTTAAGACTAGTCACTAACAGGGTATGAGGACATTCCGACACCAGATGGCAGCACTGGCCAAAACTTCCCTCAGAACTCCAGGTCTAGAGTTGTCAGTCAAGTAAAAACTTAAACTTTTATTTCTGGTACAAATGATAAATACTTTGCATTAAAAATCTGGAATTCAAGTTTTCCTCATACTTCATGCTCCCCCCCCAAACCACCCCAGACCCTTACAAAAATACTTCTGTTTAGAGGGGGAAAGAGCTGGCACCTGCTCTAGGCAAAGTCCAGGCTGGGGAAAGGCACACATGGTCTGTGTTGGTGGTGGGAGGTCTCCACCTGCCCTGCATGCGGCCTCAGGGCCAGAAATGAGAAGAATGTGCTGTCATAGTAGGTCCAGGGGCTCTGGCACGGTCCCCACAGCCCCCTCTTTGAAGGTACTGATCCCCTCAGTGTTGGGGAAGTGGGTGGTGCAGAGGGCCAGCTCCCTCCGGATGTGTGGGAGGAGCGGAGTTGTGTGTGGGGCGGTGGGACAGGCATGGACTCCTTTTAGGATCTAATCCTTTACAGAGTTCAATAGAAGAATCACAGGCCATCACATTTTGGTTGCTTGCAAGTGAATACTTCAGGGGAGAGGGAGGAGAGGGGCGCAAGTCTGGAGAACCCCTTTCTCCCTCTCTGACCCCAAGGAAGGCATGGGGTGGGAGTGGGGGCTGCCTTCATGGGTGGCCCCCGCTGGGCCACACCCCTTTCACAGTCATGGCGGTGGGGCCAGAGGCTCCAGGGGGAGGCTGGTGGGAAGGGAAGGGAAATAAGGCCTCAGGTGGGGGTGGCCACCCCCTCTAGTGGCTGGGGGCGGAGCAGTGGCGCCAGAACAGCACCCCTAGATCCACCCCTCACCCCAGCCTGGCTAGGGGTCCTCATCCCAGAGACACAGCTGCCTCTGGGGCACATAGAAGTCGAAGCTGTAGCTCTTCTGGCAGCTACGGATGCCGCACTTGTAGGGTGCAGGCCGGTCACGGCTGTGGCAGTACTTGAGCATGCAGGGGTACCAGGCCAGGCTCAGGCCGTAGCGGCAGACACAGGGCTTCCCGCGGTCCCCCACCTGCCGGCAGCGAGGCAGCTCTGCCAGCTCTGAGGCCTTGGGCAGAGCCTCGAACACAGAGCTGTCTACACCTGGGAAGAGAGGCAAGAATCAGGGAGGAAGGGAGAAGGGGGGGGCTTCCCTAGCCAGGGCAGGGGCTGTTCCCTGCTTGGCCTCTTCAGTCGTCCAATAGGTATTTATAGTCACCCCCATCCCCGAGGCCGCCAGGGGGATGCAGCGGTAAGACAGACCTGGGCACTAGGCTCCTGGCTAGGCTAGTGGGAGGAAGAAATTAAGTAACACCCCCCCCGGGAGAAGGGGGGGGCTTCCCTAGCCAGGGCAGGGGCTGTTCCCTGCTTGGCCTCTTCAGTCATCCAATAGGCATTTATAGTCACCCCCATCCCTGAGGCCGCCAGGGGGATGCAGCGGTAAGACAGACCTGGGCACTAGGCTCCTGGCTAGGCTAGTGGGAGGAAGAAATTAAGTAACACCCCCCCCCATCTACTGAGTCCCAATTGTGTGCTAGGGACTCTTCATACAGCACCTCTTTCCACCACTCCATGGGCTAGGTATTGTCATCCCTGTTTTATTGATGAGAAAACAGCCCAGAGATGTTTAACTATCTGGTCAAGGTCACACAGTAAGGGTGGAGTCAGGACTGGAGCTCAGCTCTGACTTCAAGGTCTCCACTCAGCCATGCTACCACCCGATGCTTTAAAAAATCCCTCCACTGGAGTGTGCTGAAATAGAGGCATGGGGAGACTGAACAGGAAATCAAGGAAGGCTTCTTAAAGGAGGTGGAATTTGAGTAAGGCCGGGCAGGGAAGGGACAGCAGAGGAGGTCATGGTGGCCAGGGCTCAGGGCAGGCAGGAGAGTGTGCGTGAGGGGTGCTGGGGAAGACAGCAGCGACCTGGCCCTGGCTTGGCTCAGAGGTCGTGGGAGGAACCAACTTCCAAGGGATGCTAGTATCACACTTGTACTGGGGAGGGTGTGTGTGTGCAGGACATGCCCACAGTTCTGCTGGGCATTTCTAAATCCAACCCCGCCCTGGGAGGGGCAGGCATTTCTCTAATGCTCAGCTGGCTGAGTGGAAGGATGAGGGGCCTGGAATTGGGATGGTGACATCTCCCTGTCTCCTCTACATAGAGGACCTTTCTTGGGAAAGGTATCTGGAGATGGGCCAGTGTTGAAGTCACGTAGGTCAGAAAGGCAGGGACCACGCAGTGTTGGGAGTTCTCCAAGAGGGGGAAATGCTGGCCCCAGGGAAGGTGTGAAGCTCATCTCTGAGAGGTGGCAGCAGAGACGGGCAGGGGAAATGGGTGCCTGTGTCCCCTCCCATGACAGAAGGTCCCATCACTGCATCCTAGCTGAAGGCAGGAACAAGCAGAAGTGTCTGGGAATCTCCCTGCATAGGGACTAGCAGAATTTGTATGTCTCCACCTGGGATGGGTCCTTTCATCTGACTGACTCCTCACTGAACAGCTACACAGGCACCACTTCCTCCAGGAAGCCTTCCCTGACCAAACA
Organism: Galeopterus variegatus; assembly: GCF_000696425.1. Classification (NCBI taxonomy): domain Eukaryota; kingdom Metazoa; phylum Chordata; class Mammalia; order Dermoptera; family Cynocephalidae; genus Galeopterus; species Galeopterus variegatus. The sequence continues at coordinate 97,955 of NW_007726691.1, read as the reverse complement.
CAGCCTGGTTTAGAGGTCCCTCCCCTGAATACCCATAGCTCATCAGTGCCCTCTATCATATTTAACTCTTTACAGATCTACCCCCCTCACCCCCTTGCCAAGGAAGTGCCTGGGGGACAGAAACTGGATGACTACATCTCTGACTCCCATCTCTGTAGGTGCTCAATAAATGAACAGATGGAACAGCCACTCGGCTCTGCCTCCTTCCCTCCTTCCCTCCTTCCCTGCTCTGGGGCTGTCTCCTCCCTCGGCTTCCCTCTGCCCGGCAGTGGGCAGCACCCACCACCTGGCTGACCTTGCTCCAGCCAGAATCGGACATCCTCCTGGCGGGTGTAGATGGCTTCTGCGGCCTCGGCACACACGTTGTGGAGGTGGGGGCTCAGCAGGCCCCCCTGGCTGAAGTTGACCGCGATGTCCATGTGCAGCTGCTCCAGACCACGCTCCTCCTCAGCCTGTCGCACTGCCCGTGGGTTTTTCTGCGTGCAGGAGAGAAGCCACTCCTACCTGGCCTCAGAAGACTCCCTGACCATTCTTCCCCTGATCCCAGAGGGGGAGACAAGCCCAGGCTGGCTGCCGTCATAACTCTGGGGCCATCTGCAGAGTGGCACTCAAGGGGCACCCAGCCCCATCCTCTCCAACTGGCAGAGAAACTGAGGCCCAGAGTGGAGTCAGGCCTCAGCTTCTATCCAGAATAGTGGACTGTTCTCAAGTTATTTGCTGGCCATGGGGCTGACCTCTGGGGCCTGATAGAGAATTCCAAGGTGTTGTTGAGAAGTGGAGGTGGGTGGGCCAGGCAAGCTTTCCCAGGGTAAATGTTGTACTTTCCAACAGCCAGGGAAATGAGTCACTCTGGGAAGAGCAGGCAATGGGGAAAGGGAGGAGAGAGGGGAAGGGAGGAGGGCCCTAGGTAGGCCACTGAATAGGTTGGGGAGCTCAGGGAGGGTGGGGAGAGGCCCAGCGTCTAGGAAGGGACTGAGCAGATGGTTTAAGGGTTTTGAACACTATGCTGAACACATTACCTGCATTATGTCATTGAACTCTCTCTATAATCCAATAAGAAAACTGAGGCTTTGAAGGCAAGGTAACTTGTCCAATGTCACCTGACTAATGAGTGATGGAATGTGATGCCCGATCTGATTTCAGAGCCCAAGCTCCTAAACTCCATCGTACATGGGGAGGAGCTGGGACCAGGGGATTGGAGTAATCTGGGAGTTGGGAATTCAGCACAGACTAGAGATCTGAGGCAAAATCAGGGGGTTCAGGACTCTAGAGTGAGTGGGGTGACAGGCAGGGATGAGGGGTAAGGTAGGTCAGGGTGATGGGGCCAGAAACGGAATGAGGATGAGAAGCTGGGTGGGAGGCTGAGGTTGGACTGGGGACCAGTTTGGGGCCAGGTTGGATGCAGGGCTGGGGGCTCTGGGTCAGGAGCTGGGCCAGGGCAGGCCCTGGGTAGGCACTCACCTGCCGAAGCTTGGCCATAGCCTCACTGGGGATGATCTCATTGTGCTGTAGCCGAGTGACGAAGCAGAGGGCCTGGAACTGACTCTGTCCCTTCTCCAGCTCCCCCAGGATCAGGGCCCTGAAGATCTTCACATCCTGAGGGGAAGGACGGGAGGATGGGAGGCCAGTGGGTGTGAGCAGGCCTCCCCACCAGCCCACCTGGTGCTCAGCTTGGGCCGTGGAGAGGACATGCCTGGACATTGTCTGCAATAGACACCTCCCTCCTGCTGGTCTAGGAATTTTTATCTTTTCCATATAAACCCGTGACTTAAAAGAACACATCTCAAATGTTCCAAAGCCTCTTGGAAAACTGACAAAGTGAACCACTAGAGAGTTTTTCAAAAGAGGACCCTTTAAAAGTATAAAGCTTCACCTCGAAGAAAACAGCACCTCTTTTTGGCATCTGATTTATTCATAGCTGATGCTTCCCCCTGTGGAGCCCCCCAATGTCACCTTGATCAGGGTGGGTCAGGCCCCTACAACCACCTGACCAGGGCACCACAGGGGAGGGGCCACACTTTTTACAAGTACAGATTCCAGAGTTTCTCTCTCTGACATTCTTATTTAGTAGGTTTGGGGAGAGTCCTCAAAATGCCCCTAGTGCTTCTGATCAGCCCGGCTCCTGCCACCCACCTCCAATCAATGGGGGTAGGGGGACAGGATGGGGCTCAGGGAAGCTGAGCAGCTGGCAGCCTTCTGCTTGAGGCTGCTGATGGCTCACCTTTCCCTCTCCACCTCCCCTTTCTCCAATGGGCCTACTAATGGCATTGCCAGCAGACCAAGGGCTCCTTCCTGTTGCTGACTCACTGCGTGAATGGGGGTGCACAGAGGAGGGCAGAGGGAAAAAGGCCATAGGGCAGGATGGGGCCCCCTTTCCAATCGAGCTGCTGAAACTCCATGCTCCACCTATTCACACTGCTCAACACAGCCCCACCACACCAAATGTCCCCCCCACCCCATTGTCACCCATCTCTGAGCACTGGCTAACTCTGCTCTCAGTGAGCTGCTGGCAGGGCCCGGTCAGAAGTGGTCTAGATCTGTCAAGACCCATTTTGCCATGGAGGCCCCTTGGCCTCAATGACTATTCTCCAGTAGGAGCCTGGATGGCTCTGCACTGGCACTTAGAATATACAGTCCTGTGTAGCTATTCATCTTTCAACGTGTGTGCCCAGCCTCCCCCACTAGGAATGCCCCCGTTCCTCTGGAGCTTACTGTGTACCTGCTAGAGTAATACCATTAGTAAGGCCTGCTGGCAATGCCACCCATGTGGGAAAGAGAAAGTGGAGAGGGAAAGGTGAGCCATCGGCTGCCTCAGTCTAGGTGCTTTGAGAACACGGTCTGGGTGTCCCCCTTGGATTCAGGGTACAGGCAGTGAGGGGCCCACAGTTCCACCCCAAAGCTGCAATGGATTAGCTGGTGCCCAGGCTTTTCCCTCTACTTCTCTAAGCCTCATCTGTACAATGGGGATAACACATTTACCTGATGGGGGGGTGAGGACTACTAAGGGAAGAATGAATGCCTGCACAGACTAAGTGCTCAGCAAGTGCTAGTTGTGATGTCTGCTACCATTGCAGGTAATCAGCAAATGCTGCAAATGATCGGACACAAATGAGTGCCTGTCATCTCTCATCTCATAAATCCCCACATATTTCTGCAGTCCTTTAACTCTACAAGGAAGTTTCTCTTCCTTTTACTGTAAATGATCTCTGGAACAATGAGGCATGGGAGTATATGGGGAGATATTCCAGAAAGGGAAACCGAGGCCCAGATGGTAAGAAAGGATCCATTAGGTTCTTTATGATCTCAGGGACTTGTGAGGAAGGAGAATCAGAGCTCGGTTAATCTCTGCTTCCTCTTAACAGGAAATCCCTTCTTGGATCAAGATGCTGGAATCTCCTTGTCCCACCAGCCTGGGCCACCTGATCTTCCATTCACTCAGGTCGGCTGAGGGGAGACTGGCGGCTGGTCCACTTGTGGCATATTCTACTCCAGGCAAAATTCCTGCCAGGCGAGACTCGATACCCGACTTCCCCTGCTAGAGCTTGGGTCAGGCAGATGTCCCTGGCAGGATCCCCCAGGCAGGATCCAAAATCCACCTCCTCTGATCCTTTAAAAAGAACACTATATGGATATTCACAACATCTTCTCTGATACCACAGGCACATGCAACACCCTGTGGCCTGAGGGCTGCCGAGGGGTCTCAGTGCATGGTGACATGACCTGCCCACCATTAACAGGAGAAGTATTTGAACTTTTAGGCCAGATTGGAGGGTGAAAGAAATCTGTTTGACCCTTTTTCCTGTTTCTATATTAAATAATACTGTCAATGGCAATAACAAAATGCTACCAAAATGGGAACATGGCTGTGGGTGCAGAGAGGGAATGAAAATTTCTCATTGCGATAGATTTTCTTTTTCCTGTTTCTATATTAAATAATACTGTCAATGGCAATAACAAAATGCTACCAAAATGAGAACATGGCTGTGGGTGCAGAGAGGGAATGAAAATTTCTCATTGCGATAGATTTCCTCTGTATCTTCTATTTGTGCAGGACAAAGACTTATTGAAGTTTATATATGGAAGTGACTAATCATGGTTACCATGGGTCAAAAAGGATGTATCATGTTAATTAAAATCCTTACAACAGGAGGTAGGAACTATGATTATTACTGAATTTGGTTCGGGTAACTTGCTCAAGGTCATGGGACTAAGGGGAAACATAGAGATTTACACGCAAGCAGTCTGACTCCAAAGCCCTCTTAACCAGAATGCACAATTGCCTCCTCGACCAACCAGTCCAATTTCCTTGGTGTTCAGCTAAAAAAANCCCTTGCCACACAGCTGGAGGTTGGCAGAGGCAGTATTAGGACCTGGTTCCCTCTTCCATTCGTTCCTGTCTGTTGGCAGCCTGTAAATCCTCCATACACCTGCGGGGGAATGTGGCAGCTCCTGCTCTTGGTCCATGTGACTAACAAACAGCATGATACAAATAAGAGGGGACAATGAGGCAGGAATACCCTCCCAATCACCTGGCCGCCCTGCACTTCTTTAAACCCTGAATTCTCTAGTCTTTTCAGTCCTATTTCTCTGGAAAACCACATTCCACTTGCCGACCCACTGGCAGCCCCAGTTTCTGGATCTAACTATTTGGTAACAGGGCTCCATCATCCTGATCAGTGTCTTTCCCACCTTCTACTCCCTAAACCTCAGACTCACTAGCAAGGTTCCAGGGTCCCCTTTTCCTCCAACACAGAGGGAAGGGCAGAGTGCAGAACCCCCCCTGCTTCAGGGAACAGCTGGCCAGAGGCTAAGCACAGGCCAGACAGAAACCTGGCTCCCAGCCTTCCTCCTCACCCGGGAGTCCCCTGGGATGATTCACCTGGATCATCTCACGGTATGGCTAAGGCCTACAGCAAATGGCATAGCTGGGGAAGAGTCCATGGCAGAGGCTGGAGCCAGGCTCCTCAAGCTCAAGACTCAGGCTAGGACTCCCAAGATGGGAGGTTTCTATAAGGCTCCTTCTCTCATGAGCACCAGGAGCCTCTGACCAACAAGGAAGAAATGAAGTGAACAGCAAGCAGGCCCAGAACGTGGGCCATGCAGAGGGTGTGGCAGGTGCACCATCGAGATGGTGTCTGCTAAAGTCCTTGTCTATAGTTGGAAGTAAGGGGTAGGTAGGCTCCAGGAGAGCACAGCAGTTAAGAACAAAGGCCCTGGAGCCAGTACTACCTCGTCAGCTACTAGCCACATAACCTTGTGGGAATTTACTTAACCTCTCTCTACCTTAGTTCCCACATCTGCAAATTTCCACATCTGCAAAAGGAGTAAAACAATAGCTCCTACTTCAAGGGACTGTTGCAGGAAATAGATGAGTGAAAGGTCTCAGAACACAGTGGGCTGACCTCTTTCAGTTTCTCTCTTGTTTCTACAATTCCTGGCTCTATGCTTGTGTTGCTACAACCATAACCTACTCCAGACATGAAAAGGCAGGAGTAAAGATTTTTCTCCTACAGGTGCATCTGAGACCCAGACAGATCCCAGGCAATGTGGATCCTCCGGGGCTTGCAGGTAGGTAATCAGATCAGTGGGAGAGCATTGATTAGCATTAACTGAGGCAAGGCCTGCACCAGGCTGGGCATGGGAGTGGCCAAGAGCAAAGCCTCTGTCTTCAAAGAGAGGCTGACCTCCAACAACCAAAGTCAGTGTACCACGATAAGGCTGAGGGTTGAAGTTTTTGCTAAATGCTATAGGGGCAGGGGATGGATGGGGGAGTGCTAGCTGTCCCCTTAAGGATGGGGATAGAGGTGGAGTGAGAGGCATTTCAGTGGCTGACAGTTAAAAGATAGAGGGCTTTCCAGCAAAGACAGAGGTATTTACAGAAGACAGGGAGGCATAAGGGTCTCCTCATGCCCCCACCCAATCATCCCTCCATGCTACTGTCATCTGATTCTAATTCTCTTCAAAGGCTCCCTTTGTCCTCAAGATAAAGCATACCTCAAGTGGCTGCCCCAGGTCCCTGCCCACAGAGACTCTTGCATTCTCTGTGCACCAAACTGAAGAGCTTGCAGTTCCCAGGATGAGTGACGCTGTGTCATCCATTGCACCTTTCCATGACCCGAATCCTCAGCTGGGATGTCCTGTCCCATCCTCCCAGTGCTGCTCTCTGGCAGGGCCAATCCCAACCCCTGTCCCTCAGCATGAATCCCACTGAACAAACTAGAGCATGGAAAGGTTCTGACAAGGGTGATGGGACTGCTCCAGGGATGGGTGGGTTGGGGACGGATGTAGGGAGGGCAGTAAGTGGTTGAAGAAGAGGCTGGACATGGGTTCTGAGGCCCCAGACTAAGGAACCTGAGCTTAATCTTGTGGATCACTTCAAGTCATCAGTGGGTTTTTAGACTGAGGGTGACATGAACGGATTTGGGGATGAGAATTGAACTGGACTCAACTTGAGGTTGTGGCCAGGCAAGTATGCACCGGATCTAAATGCCCAGGCAGAGGGCCCCTGTCCTCCCTCAGCATGTTCTGTCCATGCCCTCCTGATCTGCCCCTGGCTCAAGGGCAGCGGCTCTAGCTTAAGTATGCAGTAGCCCCAGGGTCTGGCACACAGCTGGAGCTCAACACTTAGTAGCTGGGTGAATGAATGAATGCTCTAGGGCCTCCAACAAAAAGATGCTCACTCTTCTTGGCCTTGCTTGTAGCCAGGCTCCTGCAGGCTGGCAGTCCTACAGCTGCTGCCCTGGCTTCTCAAAGGTTTAGAGGATCATCTAGTTCACGGCCCAGTGAGGTTCCAGCAGGGGAAGTAACCTTCACAAATCACACAGCGGCAGAGCCAGGACCAGAAGCCCAGACCTCCTGACCTTCAGTCTAGTGACCTTCATGCTCTCCTGACATTCCTCTCTGTGCCCACTCCCTGCCATGCTTGCTGTCTTCTGAGACCCACCATATCTCCCAGAGAGAAGGTTGCTTTGGCTCAGTGGCACTGGGGCTCCAGGTGAACCTGCTAAGAGACGGTAGAGAGCTGTCCTGGGAGAAACACCTGTGACAGCAGCCGTCCTGAGCCAGGCCCAGGCCAAGCTTCTCACTGAGGGTGGGGGAGTGACACTGCAGAAGGCCCTGGACCCCTGGGATGGTGAGGCTCTCACCCCAGCCTTCGACTGGAAAGAGGGGGCTGTTTTGCTTCAGCTGCTGTCGCTCAGGGTCTGATGTCCCTCACAGCCGAGTCTAATCCTAACTGACACACACGCACACTGCCACCTGCTTCCCCATGCACAGGCCACACGGCAGTGACCTTTCACAGACTTGCTGCTTTTAACACAGCCACTCTTTCCCACATCGGGGCTCCACGGTCCCACACCATGGCTCCCACGCCGTGGCTCCCATCCCCCCACAGGCATCTGCTCCCTCACAGCCCTCTCTCTCAGAGACAGCCTCTCCCACACCCTTGCCTCACATCTCGCACACTTCCTCACAGACTCCCATGTCCTCCGCCTGCCCTGAACCCCCCAAGCCTCTTGCCCAGCACCTCCTGCTCCATCTCACACACAGCCTGTCTACAGCATGCCCCTGCCACACTGTCCCCCGACACTGCACGTCACCACCTCAACTCCGGCCTACCCAACCTCCCAGGGGCCTCTCTGGCCCTTCATGCCCACCGCTCCTGGCTGCCCTCCTCAGCCCCTCATCCAGAAAGCCTTCTGGGACAGGGGCTGAGAGGATCTCCAGTACTGGACCCACTGCCCACCCTACCTTCCACTACAGGGGAACAGAAACTAAGCGATCTGGGCAGCAAAGGTACTACTGTCCTCTGTGCCTGTACCTCCCAGCCCACCCCTGTACAAGGGTGGCTCCGGCACAGGCCTCAAGTCATTGCTCCAGGACCCACATGAAGCAGCTTGCCCCCCACCCATGATCCCCAGCCCCCTTGCTCTTGGACAGCTGGTGCTCTCTCCTGGGAGTTTCCTCTGCCATCTTGGTCTCCTTCCCATAACACCAGAGCGTGTGATGCTGGGGCCTGGGCTGAGCCAATCTAAATATTTATTCCTCTGCTCCTGGCTGGGGCTGCCTTATGGCTAGAGAAGGGGCCAGCTTCAATGGGTGGGGGAGGGGCAGATGGCGGAGTCGGGCTGGAGAGCCAGCCAGGAATCGGCGCTTCCCGGGAGCCATGCTGGCTGCCCCATGGCAGACCCAGGAGCACCTCGGCTGCACAGGCAGGAATAGGGTGGGTGGATTCAACCCAAAGCCAGGCCAAGGACATTCCCAGGCTGGTGCCCAGGGGCTCAGACTGCTCCCTTTATGAGATGCTGGTATACCCAAAGGGCTGGGCCCTGGACAGAGGCTTCTTGTTATGAGGCATTAGTGCAGCCACCAGCAAGGAGCAATGCCCCCTGCCCCCAGTCCTCTCCCAGAGCCCTAATGCTCTGTCAGCCAAATTCCAAAGGTCACCACTGTCCTGACTGCCCCAGGGAACAATGTGAGGCTTTATGTGGATCCACTGCACCCTACCGTTCCGCTGACTCAGGGCTCCTCCGTGGGGCTCCACGCTTCCCTCTCCCCAATTCCCAGCCCTGATGCCTCCCTTGCTCCCTGCCCTTTATCTGAATCCCCAGTTGGCAGCCGCTTAAACACTTGCCAACTGAAGGACAGAAGCACCTAATGATGCTTTGGTCCCTAGAGCAGAAAAAAGCAGCTGGAACGACATGCTTAACAGTGTGAGGAAGGAGAGCTGGGCGAAGGGACCTACTGGGGCCTGCCTGGCACTGGTATTTCACTTCTCACACATCTGCGCCAGCCTCTGCTTTGCCAAGGTCTTCTTAGTACCTTCTCATGAAGAGCCTCGAGCATCACACTCTTGTCCCTGTCACACAGGCAAGGAGACCGGGGCTCAGAGAGGTTAAGTGACTTGTTAAGTCACACAGCTGGCAAATGGCAGAAAAATGTATACAGTGAGTGCTCGGTAGTACCTGTGAGATATTTTTTAAATTCATCCCACCCCACTCCCTCCAAAGGCCATGAAGGGAATGGAAGAGTCTCGGGCACTGCCAAGGAGAAAAGGAGTTATGAGCTTAGGGGGAAGGAGCCCAGCCCAAGTCTGTGAGAGGAGGGTCTGTCTCTCTGTAGAGTTGTTCCTCTGCACAGGTTTTTTTCAGCCTCCTTCTTCCCCGCCCCATCCTGTTCCCCAGGGTTCCTCAGCCTTCTGGAAGGAGCCCACTCACAGTGTCAGGGTAGCACGGGCAGTTGGGATATCAGTGGAAGAGTTACTGGGTCCTAATCCCAGATCATTAGCTGCTTGATCGTGTCAAAGTTTGCACATCTGCAAAATGGAGGCCATATCTATCTCACGATGTGGCAGTGAGGATCCACGAGGCCAGATGTGTGATCTGAGTGACTGCTCGATGCAACCCTCATCTCAAGGCTGGGCCCTCTGTCTGCCTTTCTGCGGAACAGGAGTCTGTCCTGAGTTTATCCACCACCACCTCTTTGTACTCTGGGAGGCTGGGAAAGAACTCCGCTCTACCTACTCTCACCGTCTTCCCACTGCCACTCAATTGTCCCCAGGTGGTGGTCCTCATGGCCCAACCTGGGATCTTTTGCTAGGACTCCACTTGGACATCACACTCAAGGGTGGCAGATGCTGGCCAGGCTCCAGGGAGCATGCTTGAACCTTTCAGGCAGGGCTGCTCATCCCTGATCCAAGGAAGAATTGCTCAGATGCAGAGGAGGGACTGGTGTGAGACCTGAGGGTCCTGCGTCCAGGAGCCTGATCATTCCGTCTGGTGATTTCTTGTAAGCTCCTCTGAAGAAATGCTGTGGGCTTCAGAACGGTCTGGGCCTCCCCTGAAAGCATCTCTACTGCCCTCTGTTCCCCAAGAAGACTTTTCATCCATCCCATGCCTCCACACCAAATCTTAGGGGACCTAACACAGGGTAGGGGGAGAGTGAGCCCTAAAAGCCTCTCCTGTCCCTTGGAATAAATGGCTTCAGGCAGCAGCACGGCCATTTGCACATTTCACATCTTCACTGACCATCTCACAGGCTTCCTGTGTTGTCCCCTACTCCCCAGGCCAGGATCCCCCAGGGTGGGGACTCTGGTACTCTCTGGACTGTTCCTTCCTCTGGCTGGCTCCCACTCACCCATCGGTGCCCCAAGTGGGCTCAACTTTCTAATCTCTCTGGGTCCTTCATCCTTCGGAGTGACTCTGAGCTGACCCATATGCCATATGGCTTCCCTTATCTTGGCTGTTCCTTCTAAGGCTCTAGCCCATAGGCCCTCATGACCCTCTCTTGCCACACTTTTGGAGGCTGTATCCCCTTCCTCCCTCTCCCGATGTTCCCACAACCCCGATTCAGTCACACATGACCTTCTTCATATCTTCCAGCCCCACCCTCCCCATCCGGTCAACACCAAACCAGGCTGCCTGGAACATGACTCATCCCCTCCCCTGCTTTTGGACATCAGACTGGGGGACAGAGGAGAAAGAACATTTGGATAAGGACACCAGCTTGGGGGAGGGGGAACCAAGAGGTGAGAGACTGGGGATGTTGACATGCCTGTTATTAGATATGCCCGGTGATTATGTACATACAGGTCTAATTACATATAGAGGATTTGGATTATAAAGGAAAGTATTGCCTATTGAATGTGTGTTATGAATTAGACTTCTTGTACTGAAAGCATGTTGAATTAGGCTTAAAGTAAATACACTGTTTAAAACACCTTAGGGTTACTGTGGATAAATGACAGGTTTCAAATACATGACTGAGTTTGGGCCTTACCTTCATTTAACATTCTAACTAGTTCCTCCTCCAGGTTCCCTCCTCTTCCCTGGAGCAGCCATGCCAGTGGTTCCCGAACTTTGCCACACACTGCAATCACCTGGGGTTCTTCAAAAAGTGCTGCTGCCTCCCTCCCACCCTCAGACATTCTGACTGAATTGGAATGGAGTGCAGACCAGCAGCGGGATTTTCAAAGCCCCCCTGGGTGACTCTAATGTGCAGCAGAGCTTGGGAGCCACTGAGCTATGGCATTCTTTTAGAGCTGCAGCTCAGCCAGTCTTATGGACACAGTCTTTGGGCGGAGCTGGCAGTAAATGCATGCTGACCACTTGATAGCTCCAAGCTACTACTTACTGTAAGCCTCGTCTGGGCCCCAGGCTATGTGTCCTACAGGGTTGATGACTGTGCCTGCTTCGCTGGCTTCAGGTCCAGGGTTAGACGGCGTTAGAGCCCTGCCTGGGGCAGAAGTGAACAGGGAGGGTGGGAGGGGATGGGATCAGCCAGACAGAAGCTGTATTCATCCAGCACAGGGGGTTCACTGCTGCCCAGGTAGACTGTCAGGGCAAGGATGCTGATCCTGTTCTGAGGGGTGGGCCTACAATTTTGGAGCTTCAAGGAGAAGGTTACAATGAAGGAGTCAAGTCTCCTCTATGCTCAGCGCTGGCTTTTCTGTGTGACCTGGGGTCCATCATTCAACCTCTTTGAACCCAAGCTTAACAGGGATCTTTGCTTTAAATGCTATGTGAGCCACAATGATCAAAGCCAATGGCTTCTAGTCCTAAGCACTTAACATAGTACACAGTGAATATTCTGTATGCGTGACTCTTTAGTTCGCCCAATAACCATGGGAAATGTACTATTATTATCCCCATTTTATAGATGAAGAAACGAAGGCTTGGAGAGATCAAATAGCTTACCCAGGCTTACCCACCTAATAAGTGGAAAACCAGTTGTCTCAGTCTCTCCCAAAGGTGATCAAATGGCAATCACCACCTTCCTAAGCACATTAGGGACTCTTCCCAAAGTACTCCAAATGGGTTTGGTACATGAAACACAAAAAACACAACCTCCAAGCCTTTGTCTTAGAGGAAAAATCATTACTTCTAAACAGAACTTTCTTGTGGAAATCTGCCAAAGACTAGGAGACACGAGGCCTTGAGAACTGAGTGGGCAACAAGAGAGATGCCCCACCCAGAAAGATTCAAGCACAGAAGCTGCTTTAGCCATGTAGACAGTGGCCCAGAGTGGGGGTAAAGGCTATCTCTCCCCATGCCCAGCAATCCCCACCTCCACCCTGCCCCAGGCCAACTGAGAAAACTGTAGTTGGAGGGGACCTTGAGGAGCTGGTTCCCTTTCTGTGCCTTCCACTCCCAATTCCCTCCCTTGCTGATGAAATTGGAGATGCCATGGGTGGGTGTGAAATGCCAGCTCCTGGGTCACAGGCTAACCTGAAAAGCAGATTTCGGAAACCTGGGTGGAGGTGTGAACCACCGTGGGGATTACAATGAGGTGCTTGCAATCATTCTCTACCTGGGCAGTCAGACGCCCACCATCCCTTCATCCCATCTCCAAGCCCTCCCCCACCGCCAGCCATCACCACCACTGCAGTCAAAGTCACAGCCACCTGGGCTACCCCTCTCCTCTCCCTTCAGGGCAGAGCAATAAAAAACTTCCAGCTGTAGCTACAGGCTACAAAAGCCCAGCCCTACCCATTGCGTCTTTCACTGTCCTGGCCACAACCTCAGCCTTGGCTGTTGGAAGTCTCTCTCCAGGGTTCCAGTGAGGCCACAGGATGATGGCCATTGGGCAGGAGGGTGGAAGACTCACAGCCTGGCCTGAAGCTAACTTTCAAGGACAAAAGGCTTGGATGGAAGATCAGATCCCTGATTCCTAAAGGATCCAAACACTAATTTGGACTTTCCAGGAACAGAACACACTTGACAAAATTCCCCCGAAGTTTAGGTGGGGAGGCAGGAGTATTCTGGAACTTATCTGCTCCATGCCTGCATCTGAGAACCTAGCTGAGGACTGCTGAGTGAAGAAGGGCCACAAAGTCTTCCCATCTGTGACTGCTAATCACCCCCCTACCCCCCACATTGGTCCACCCAAGTTCTATGTCAGTGACAACTCTGTGGGCCTGAGACAGATCATCAGTCAAACCTCACCCCCTACCGCACTGTCCACTGGATCTTTCCCAACCCCTGCTATCTATGGCAATCTCTCTTGGTCCCCAGCAAGAAGGGCCACAAAGTCTTCCCATCTGTGACTGCTAATCACCCCCCTACCCCCCACATTGGCCCACCCAAGTTCTATGTCAGTGACAACTCTGTGGGCCTGAGACAGATCAGCAGTCAAACCTCACCCCCTACCGCACTGTCCACTGGATCTTTCCCAACCCCTGCTATCTATGGCAATCTCTCTTGGTCCCCAGCTGACTCCCCAAACTGCCCCCTCTCCTCTCAATTTCCCAGTCTCTAAGGGGGAGGAGCAGGAGGCAGCTCAGGCGATTGTCCCATGGTCCCAGGGGCCCTGGGCTTCCCCAGCTGCCCAGACAGAGCCTAGAAGGGCTTCTTTTCAGCAGGAGAGGGGCTGGGATAGATCAGGAGGACTCCCTTTGAGTACCTAAAACTCACCTTCTTTTCCTTCAGGTTTCCTGCTGCCCTGCTGGGTCACTGTTACTCACCGCCCTTCCAGGCTCATTTCCTGATAACCCCCCAGCACCTATACTCTCCCCACCCCCTTGGGGGCCAGGCCTACCTTCTGGTTCCCTCCGCAACATATACATACACTGAGCAGAGGCTGGTGTCTGGCCCCCTACCCCCAATCTGGGCCAAAATGTGGGGGTTGGCCAGCTCCCTCACCAGGCACGGTAAAGGGTGCCACTTCTCCCAGAGGCAGGGGACCTCACTTGGGGTCTCTCCCCACGTCCTCCTGCTGCACGTATCCCAGCCTTCCAGACTAAACAGGAGAGAGAGCTTCTCCTTGGTTTGGGAGCCAACAGGGACAGTCCTCAGCTCTGCTCAGGAAAGTGAAACAGAGGCAGAGGTGAGTCTGGGATTCCACGATGTCAGGGCTGGGAAGCCTCGGAGCCACCCCACTGCCCTGTGCAGACAAACAGCCCACAGAAGGAAAGAGACTTGCTCTAGATCACGCAGCAACATGGTGAGAAGCCACTTGCTGGGTGACCCTGGGTGAGCACCGCCCCTCTTTGGAGCTCAGTTTTCTCATCTGCAAAGGGGGGTGGCTTGGACCTGGTGACCCCCAAGGCCCCTCCTAGCACGGGCGTAATTCCTCTGCCTACCGACGGCCCTGGTTGGGCACTGGGCTTGTCAGCACATCCAGGGCTGCCCTGTGCTTCATCCACTGGGGCCCCAGGAGCTTCTCCCCCTTTCCAGGGAATCTGAGTCACCCGCAGATTCTGGCCTCTACTGGGACCTGGCTTGGGTGTGGTGAGGATCCCTTTCCTCTCCTTCTCTCTCACTGCTCTGCTTTCTGGTGAATGAAACCAGCGGGCACCCACACACTAAACCTGCCTCACGACTGTGCTCTGAAAGATTTGGAAAATCCAAAATGTATGATCATCAAGAATCTAGTCTTTACTAATAGACCTACCATAAGATTTCTAAAACACACATTCAGATTTATCCAGGTCATCAATCAGAGGCCTTTTTCATAATGCAAGGCAGATCACTGTCACAGTAAACGGCTCCAGGGACACTGCTTTAATCTGGTCACACAACTAACTGCACACCCACCAGCTGGTTGAGGGAATACTTCATTTTTTTCTGGTTCATTCAAGTGCCATTCATGTGAATCCTTCTTTAAAGTTTCTGGCTCTCTTTTAAGGACCAGAGAGTTATGCCCTTTGGTTCTCCTAAGAGGCACTCTTTATTTATTTATTTTTTGAACTCCCATCTCTTTGAACATCCCACCCAGTCCAAACAGAATACGCCGCACCTTCCCCAGCTCCCCTCTGAACAAAACCTATAACCCCAAAGAGTTCAGGGGCTTGGAAAAGAAAGAGATTTGGATGAGGGCTAGGGAGGAGGGTGGGAGAACGAGAGTGTGTCTGCACACACGTGTGGTTGTGGACACACGCGGGTAACGCATGGACCCGTCCCCTTCTCCCTGACCCCGTCGGGGTCGGTGTGGTGGCTCACTGGCTCCCAGCCGCGAGGCCCGGCCACAGCTCGGCTTCACCTCCACGCTCATGCTGGGCCGGGCTCAGGGTCTCACTCATTTGGTGTTCCTGGCATCGACCACAGTGCCTGCCACACAGTAAGTGATCAATACATGGATCCTGCGTGGATCAACTGGTATCAGGAAAATGTACTGATTTCTTTCCTTTTTCTTTCTTTTTTTGGGTGGTTGGCCAGCATGAGGATCCGAACCCTTGATCTCTGTGTTATGAGCACCATGCTCTAATCAAGTGAGCAAACTGGCCAGCCCTCTGATTGTTTTTTTTTTTTTTTTTTTTTTTTTAGGAAAACATACTGATTTCTGCTTCTTGTGGGTGTTCAGGCACCTTGTTGGAGCCCGTGGTCAACCTCGGGGAAGAACAGCCCAAATGACAAAGAGATGCAGAAAACAAACAGGGGCCAGAGACAACCCTGAGCCTGAGACGTCTTCTCAACCAGCACCCAGGGCACCTGAGTTACGGGTGGCTGCTGGTCACCATGCCACCCTGACAGGCCAGGTTTCCACTGTCTTCTGGGAAATGCTTTCCTCCCAGAGCTTCCTACGATTGCTCTTGACTGGGTTGTACAATATTCTGATATACTACAAGGCTTTAAAAGACTCCACTAGGGCCAGTCCGGTGGCGCACTCGGTAGAGTGCGGTGCTTGGGAGTGTGGCGGGGC